>NW_027125042.1:0-104302 GCF_009768925.1 Cryptosporidium bovis
CTACTCATTCTCCCCCACCTCCACCCTCTCATCCTCCCCCACCTGGACATCCGAAAATTTTGCCACATCACATTGATCTTATTGATTTAAACTCTGATCATCCGAAGTACCGTAGAAATGTTGGTTATATCTAAATATGTGTTCTCTTTTATTTGATATATTAAGTGTATTTAACATTTAATGACACTTAATCAAAAAAAATTCGCGTAAAGAAAAGGTCTTGTTTGGTAGCTATGTATTGTATCGTTAAATTGGCTTCCCCCCCCCCCCTATTTGTGACTTAAATTCAACTCCATAATATTTTATTTGGAATTCAACTCATATTTCACCGTGTTTTCATCTTGTAAGGTTATATTGTTAGTCTGATTATTGATCTGGTTCAAATTTATTTTCTAAAATGGGGGGGTTTATTTGGTCAGAAATCAATGCCTGACATGCTAGTATTGTTAGGTTTTATGCAGTTTGTTTATATTTTGTACTCTAATGAAGCAGGTAAATATTAGATTTTTACAATTACAAAGCTACTTTCTATACTGAAAATTAGGAAACTTTGTGAGGGCCTACGTGTTAAATATTATTAATACCAGTTAAATTGACATTTAGCCGAGTACTGAATTTGTTTTTGAGTTACACAAATGTACTTTTCCGAGTTATCTGTTTTTTCTTTAGTCACTTTTTAACTAACAATTTTACATGTATGATTTGGCGGGTCGCACGGCCCGCCCCATTGCCCACGGTCCTAGTGAGATGCAAGGTACAGGCTTGCTCAACGGTAAATAATTACTACTAAAGTCAACAGAGTGAAACGTAACTAACACATTGCCTTCGATATACTCCAGACTATGTAACGTCAACTAAAGTCAATCCATTACTCCTACGAAGTGGAAAATAGAGAATGCAGAATCTTTTAACAAATCAAGGAGAAATGTGAAGGAAAACAATACTGACAAAATAAGTTCTTATGGTACTATATCCTATTGCAGCAATTATTTGACAATGCAATAGATAAACAGTAATAAAGTGCTTCCCCTCATACTAAGTAGGCCAAGATATATTTAAGTGTATATGCACAACATATAACTGACCAAAAAATGAATCACCAATAATAACCATTTTGTCCATATTTGTCGATATGCTGTCATACTTTCATCTAATACAAATACAATAGGTATGAATAAGAAAACGGGTTTATAGGTATAAGTAATTAGTATATGTATTAGAATCATCCCTTACTGTCTCAATATAACAAATGTTATATTTTTAACAGAAGTTTCAAAACTTGTAGCAAATAGAATTTTACTTTTTTTTTATTATTTGAAAAGAACAGCTCAGTAACCTTGGGAAACGAGGTATTCAGCAAGTTGTAATGCAACTTTCTTGCAATTCCCAGAGGATTGTTCTTTGCTTTCATCATAAATTGCAATAACAGCCGAACCGTTTTGGGTATCGACAATAAAACAACCTCCCTGTGGTTTTGTACAGAAAATGACATGAACAGATGCGTCGTTTTGTTGGAAATCTTTTTCTACACGAACAATCTTGTATTTATTTCCGCCAATCCAGACACCTTTTGGAGCTACACCTTCAGTAATTGCTTGTAATATTGTGGACTGATCGTTAATCATTTCTGGTGCCTCTGTAACACCGTCAGCTTGTACCACATTCTCTTCATGGTCTTCTCTCACAAGAGTTTGCCATGCATCGCCTTCATCAATACTGGCTGCATATAATGCACCATCAGATGTGGAACAAAGTCCACCTGCGCAAACGCTTCCTGTGTCAATTAACCACTCTTTTACGATAGTATCCCAGTCAGACATTCTTATTACAACAGATGAGTAATCACAATATCAATGGTTTTATATTATTAAATAATTACAGATAGGATAGTTGAAATGTGTCACTTTTATTGTGAATGATTGCAAATGGTATCTAACTCCTTATACTTCTCGCTTTTTTACATGTATTAATAGGATATGTGCACGCATATACGCGCAACTAGGGGATTCGGCGTCATGTCTATACCGCCATTACGTATCAATAGAATTTATGTTAAAATAGATTGAAAATAAAATTGGCATTTAAGTCAAGGCTTAAATGATGTAAAAAAAATGTGCACGAAAAAACAATTGATTTTAAAAAGGAGCTGTTTCGCTTAAAAACACACGAGTCTTAGACTGAGGCTTTTCTCTGAATTCTATAGGTGAATTGGATCTGATAATTTATACTTTTTCCCACCTTTCTTCATATTAAAGTCACTAATCCGGAATATCTTTACATATATTTATTTCGCTAATATATTTTGCACCTCTATATATCAATAAATTTAGATACTTTATCGCTATCCTTTGTTTTCTTAAATACACGTTTGCATGCGGAGAACTGCATTTGTCATTGTGTACCGGTTCAAAGGGCAATTTGCATGTGGACAAAACCATAAAGAAAACAAAATAATAAAATATGAGCATTTTAATGACGCAATGTTTGATTTAAGTGAGGGAATAAAGGTTATTTATGCCCTGCATTTTAAATAATTGTGATAGGATGTAATTTTTAGAGCTAAAAAAAGATTATGCAAACACTAAATGTGGTAACGATGAAGATGATTAAATAAAGTAAATATTTTTGAAACGAGACATTATTTTCAAGAAATTAATTGCTTTTTAGTCAACACTGTGTTGTTGCCTGAATAATACATCTTTATTAAGTTAAAATAAATGTGGATTATATAAAAAATTCAAATGTTAAAACATGCTTAAAGCGCTGTAATATGAAGAAATATTATTTGTAAGAAATTAATATATCAATTGAATTAAAACTAATAAAAGATTAAATATTTAATAAATAAAACAAGCAAGAATAATGTGTTTAAGTTTTTAACATTAGAATTCTATATTTGTTTATGTACGGGGATATTTAAAATCCTAAAAGCAAAATTAAATACGAACATATTTTAAGTTAATTTACAGCATATCTTTACAGTTATAAGAAATAAAATATTATTTTAAGGTTTATGTATTACATATAATGAAGATAATATGAAATATAAAGTCAGACTTGGATTGAGATATACTAGAATGAAACTAATAAAAGCAGTGAGGTCATTAATGGGAGTAATATTGACCTACACAAAGAGGAAGAAACAAAGAAGTGAGAAGACGTCGCCATTTGCAATAAGATATAGAGCATTCAGAAACCATGTTAATGGAATAAGAAGAAATGATAGCAGTTTTTCCGTGTGGTTTGTAGATAAATCTTCGATATTAATAGGTGAGGAAAATACAAGAAAGGGTAAAGTGTGCACGTTATCTTTTTTGTTACTAAATAATTATAATAAAAAGCTACCACCATTGGAATTTAATATTAATTTATATACTATTGGTTCAGTAAGGATAAGGGTTAATGAAACAAATCAATTTGTAGAGTTTGAAAGATATAAATTGCCTTACAATGATATAATAAAGGATAAAGTATTGGATCATCATTTTTTGATTAAAAGTAAGAATTTTGTAAATATATCAGAAGATGATGATAATTCAATTTCAATATGTTTTAATATAAATAAAGTTAATATAAACAATGAAGAACCATATGATTCAATTGAGGATAAACCTATATTTAAACTAAAAATAATATATAACCCATTTAAAATTGAAACATTTATAAACGAAGGAATTATACATTCGGTGAACTATAGTGGAAGTTTTAATTTCGAAAGAGCAAGACCATTTATAACAAGCTCACAAAACTCTGTTAAAAGGGAGGATCTAATGAAAATGAATAATGTTAATAAAGTTACTAACTACAATTACAATGATATATTCGATTTAATGGAAAAAAAGATGGGTATAGTGGATTATATTACCGAAATAAATAGTATTTTAGACGAAAGAAAGTACCAAAAAAAAGGATGGGAAACATTTTTTGGGAAAGATACCAAGGCCAATAATACTAATAATTTTGGTAATGCATCAAAATACCAAACAGTAGACGCATACGATGTTTATAGCAAAAATGGTTGGTTTGACATTTACGACAGATTTCCAGATTACAAAGTTTATGGCCCCACTTCAGTAGGAATTGATATAAGAGTTCACAATTCAATGGGAATATATGGTGGATCGGAGCATTGTTCAAAAATCGGTCTACCGCAGTACACAAATTCATATAGATTCTATAATTTGGACGTTTTTGCGTATAATAATGATAAACCAGATGCACTATATGGTTCAGTACCATTATTAGTGAACTTGCACTCTAAGAAGAAATATGTTTCTGGGATGTTATGGCTAAATCCATCAGATACATTTATGGATATAAACAGAGAAACGAATGGAACTGAAAATAATAGAATCGATGCATTTAAAATCAGTAATGTTGATGTATGGTGGGTATCTGAAACAGGAATAATTGACTTATTTTTATGGGTTTCAGACAATATAGAAGATTTATATTATAATTATCATGTTATGACGGGATTTCCCTCATTGACACCAAAATTTGGGTTAGGTAAACACCAATCACGTTGGAATTATTTTACAAGTAATCAGGTAATTGATATATCTACAAAATATGAAAATAACAACATACCATTAGATTCTATATGGCTAGATATTGAGCATCTAGATAAGAGACAGTGTTTCACATGGGACAATAATAAATTCAATAATGTTCCTGAATTACTCAATGAACTAGATTCAAAAGGCCGTAATCTAATAGTAATAGCAGACCCACATATAAATGTAAATGAAAAATACCACGTATATAAAATGTTAAATAGCAACTATGAAATAATGGAAAACAATATTGATATTAAGTCAAACTGGATAAAAATAAGGAATCAAAATAAATGGGAACACTTTGTAGGAATATGTTGGCCTGGAAAAGTGAAATATCCAGATTTCTTAAATTCAAAAGTAAGAGATATGTACTCATTATTATATACGGAAAAGTATTACCCAATAATGAATTATTCGAATATAGGGTTTTGGATAGATATGAATGAACCTTCGGTTTTTTCATCATCAGAGTTAACATTGCCTAAATATTCATTTCATAACAATAATATTGAGCACAGGCAAGTACACAATATATATGGTTATTATCACTTAAAATCAACATTTAATGGTTTATTAACATCAGCAACGCAAAGAGTAATCATGCTAAATGAAATATCAAATACTAATGAGATAGTGTCTTCAGTACAAAGCAATAGTATTGTAAATAATAATAAAAATAAAAAAAATTTAAATAATGAATTAAATGAAAGAATTAAAACAGATAAATTAATTCTGGATATGATATCAAAAGGCAATAGATTAGTAATTGAAGATGATATAATGACACTAAAGAATGTAATAAAAAATATACAAAGGCCATTTATACTTACAAGATCATTTTTTATTGGCTCGCATTGTTACTGTTATATATGGACAGGAGATAACAAGTCGGATTATGATTCATTTATAAATGTGATACCCATGAATGTTACAAATTCTATTTGTGGTATGTCATATACTGGGTCTGACGTAGGTGGTTTCTATGGGCATCCATGTGAATGCTTATTACTAAATTGGCATAAATTATCAATATGGATACCTTTTTATAGAGTACATTGCCATATTGACTCACCAAATAGAGAGCCGTGGGAATTTAAAGATGTGATAATGAATATTATTAGAGATCAAGTTAATATCAGATATGAATTGCTATTATTTTGGTACACAATTTCATTGAAATATTCAATATATGGAATACCAATATTAAAGCCGTTTAGTTGGCTATTATTTGAATATATGAAAGATAATAGAAATACACTAAAAAAATCAATACTAGATATATGCGAAAATAATTCATTCATTGTGGGTGATACGTTACTTATTTTCAATACTACACAAAGTAAATGTACGTGTAATGATAAAAACAAAACGGAAATTAACAGAACCTCAATAAATATTATATTACCAAACAATAATTTAAATGAAAATACTACATGGTATGATTATTATTCATCAAAAATTTATATATTAAATAATGACAATTATATATTTGATTATATATTAGATGAGAATAAGCCGCTTCCATGTTATGTTAAAGAATCTAGTATAATACCATATCAAAAAGGGGCTGTGTTATCTTCAATACAACAAATACAATTACCAATAAGTTTAAAATTATACCTTAAATTACATCAAGTTGATCTAGGTAATAAAGGTAAAGTTTCTAAAATTAATCTAGCTAGAGGAACGGTATTTTTAGATGATGGAATTTCGTATAATTATCTTTCCGGAGAATTTTTATATAACGAATTTAATGTAATAATTAAAGGAAATAAGAATAATAAATTAATATTACCAAAACCACATTCATTATCATCTTCTAGTCCATTTTCTGTTTCATATTCAGGGTCTCAATCAAGGTCTATTTCATCTTCAGGATCGGGTTCAATATCTGATTTAGAGTCAAGTTCAGGCTCATATTTATATTCCGAATCTAAATCAGCGTCAGTATTAGAATCAGAAATATCACTGTTATCGGATTCTAAACAAAAAAATGAGGCAACACCCAATAAATCAAAATTGTTATATTTTGATTCAGCAGATAATATAACACCGGATTTGTCAAATGGAAATTCAGTGACGAATTTATTATTAAAATCATCGCAAGTAACACCATCGTCAATTTACTCATCAATATCATCTTCATCTTTTTATTCAACGTCATCCTCATCATCAAATTCATTAGTTACAGACAGTACAATCGAAATGAAGAAAATATCAACAATAGTAAGTTCTAGTAGAATAGTTTACCAAATACTTTCACAACATAAAACACTAAGAATATATGATAATAAAAGGAACAACTTTGTTGATATACCATCTAACATAGATGTTCTAAGGAATAAATGGATATATAGAAATGATTTATTTTTGGAGTCTATATTAATATATGGATTGACTTACAAACCATTGGTTGTATTACTCAAAAACACATATATAAATAACTATTATATTATTAAAATATTGGATTTTTCTGTTAGTAAAATGGATTCCTACAATAAAGGTGGTACAGATATTGAGAGTATTTACGAGATTGAAATAAATACAAAAAAGATGATTAACTTATTATCTAATGACTGGAAAATACTAATATATGCATAATACAAATAAATAATTAAATTAAACCCATTCTGAAGTCGTATTCTAATTCTTTAATTAATGTGTTATCTTGAATAATAGATGATAAATTATTTTTATAGTCTTTTAGTAATTCACCAATACATTTATGTACATCTTTTATAAATGGTGAACATGATTGTTTCATTAAGTGTTTTAGAGATAGCAACGTTGGTATTATATCAATAGCTAAACTTGCTTGTATTAATTCTTTCAATAATATGTTTGTACAATTTTTATTATTTAATTCACTTGGTTCAATAGCACTTTCTTGCACAATTAATTCGTTTTCATCTCCAAGAACATTGCTACTATTAATTTTTGTTGATATTTTATTATATGATTTTTTCGAATATTTATGGTAAATACATAGCTCTGGAGAATATAATAAATAAAGAGCATCCTTGAGCGTTTTTCCATCATTTTTGTCATATGAATCTGGTAATTTCAATATGTTACTTTGATCTATAAATAAAGCCAAAAAATCATGTACTATTCTTATTATTATTTCATTTTTTTGTTTATCACTTAAATGATTGAATATAAATTTAAATATATATTTTTTCTCATCTTCATTAAATCCCTGTATAATTAGTTCTGAATTTTTCATAATCGACATTTTATCATTAATATTTAATGCCTTTATACAAGGGTGATCTAGCCAATTGTTTAAGTAACACATTGTTTCTACGAAATTTTGTACCAATATTGATGTATTTGTCCTTAAAAGTATTCTCTCAAATATTCCGTGGGCTATATTCCTAATATTGTTATTTCTATCTACTAATGAATTTAATAACTTTAAAAAATAAGCTCCACGTAACTTTATATATCCTTGACCGATTAAATCAGAAAGTAATATTATCGCTTGCTTCCTTAATATTAACGTTTTATCTTCACTATTATTTTCTTTTCTATCTTTTATTATTAAACTAAATAAATTAGATAAATGTGGATCAACTAACGTTGTATGTAATATATACAGGTCATGTAATAATATCACAATGTTATTTCTTATTGATAGTGGTGCATTGCTATCTAATACATCTGGTATTAAGTAATTCTTTATTATATTGTTTGCAATGTTATTATTTGAATAACAACCCTGTCCTAATGCTAATATCAATACACTCATTATTGATTCTATGTGTTTTATGTTGATATCATTGTTTCCATCATTTTGGTAATTTGAATAAATATGTCCATAATACTTGTATAATTCCTCGATATATGGTATTATTAATTCAATGTTGTTTGAATCTATTATTTTCATTATTTTTACTATATCTTTTTTTTCTTTATTTGGAGAATTTGTGTTTATATTTGTTAATGTATAGTTTAATAAAAATAATTCGCCAAGTATTCTTACATTTAAAAAAACATTATTTGTAACATTTTGTCTTATTTTATTTATTTGAATTGATAATTTATTTATACAACCTGTATATATTAATTCTATATTTTTTGATTTCTCTGATATTTCTGGAAAAATACATTTGAGATCAGAATTATTAATCAATTTTTTATTCTTCAATATCCATGAATTCATCTCTTTGTTACTGTTCTTTTTACCATTCACCTCGTCCCACAAATATATTAAATATAATATTGTTGATAGCGATGAGGATGAAACAACAGTTCTTAGAAAAATATTATTGCTTTTATCAAATTCATCATAGTCTATTAACATTTTTGTTAATCTGGAATAAAAATCACAGTTATTATATATTATTTTTTCATACGATGATAGTAATTTATTCGATGTTTTATTATTTCCTGTATTTACATGAATATTGTATGATGACATTATTAGTTTATATATTTCAAGTAACGAATTCGTAATTAATAATAAGTTATTAAGTGAAATTGAACTGCTTATTATTTTTTTATCATCATATTCATTCATCACACATATTTCTAGTATTTTATATATATTTTCTGTTAATAAGTATAGATTATCATCCTGTATACCTATATTACTGTTTTGGTTAATGTAAACATATATCTCCTCCATTATTATAAATGGAAGGTCCGGAAATTCAATCTTCTTATCTGATAGATTGTTTTCTGTGCTATGATTAAATAATTTGATAAAAAAATCAATAAGTGTATTTAAAAATTCAACCAATGGTTGTAATAACAATGGATATTTTTTAATTATATTTCTTATGCATATTCTGTATAAACTTATTGTCTGTATTTGATTTTCCTTATTGCTTTTTAATGATATCCAAGAAAATACATATTCACTCTTCATGTTCATTATATACTCATAAACATTATCTTTATTATTATTGTAATTGATCATATACTCTGATAATTTTTTTATTTGCTCTAACAACATGTTATAGCATATTTCTGTTGTCTTGTCGACTATTATATTTTCAGTATCTATTATTGTTGGTAAGCCGTAATTTATCCACATGTTAGATATCCATTTATATTGTGGTGAGTAACAATACAATGCATATAAACTTTGAAGTGAGTGCCTTCTTACTATTATTGATGAATCTGTCAATGTTTTCTTAAATATTTGCAATATATAGCTTTTCTTGTTTAATATGTTTACGTTCTTTGATTTTATATAGCTAAAAAAGCTATCCCATAATAATAATGACCCCTTTCTGCATATTGCTTTTTCGTCAAACACTAGTTCTATAATTATATCCATAATTGGAATAACAGGTTTGTTACTTTGAACAAAGTCATCTATTATTGCACTTATACCACTTAAAAATGATTTTTTATCATCCGCAACTCCATTCATTAATTCATATATCGCCGTTATTATCAAAGACAATATTGAAATTGATTTTATCCTGACATTTGGTGAAATATCTTTCGTTCTTTCCAATAAAAATAAAATTAAATTATATAGCTGTAATGACATTTCACATTGTGCAAAATTAACATTGTTATCACTTATCTTATTTTCCATTGTTATTCCAGACCATTCAATGCTTTGCCTTGCACTATTTGTTCTGGATGAATTTATTTGTTTGTTATCTCTCATTTCAATATCGTTTTTATATTCAATGTTATTAAACATTTTGTCCATTAGTATAAATAGTCTATTAAATATTTTCTTCTCTCTTTCCATAATTGCATCATTTTTATTTATGATTGAATTTAAATTTAATTCATTTTTAATATTATCTGTAAAATTAGACAATAATAACAATGATGATTTTAATTGCAATATATGTCCTGTAATATCGATAGCAATTATTCTATAATTTGGTTTTGACGAATGAAACATGAATGGTAATATAGATATTATCCTTCTATATATTAAATGTGGATATTTAAATGGAAGATAGTTTATATTAATTTCATGCATATTTTCATTGTCAATTGTGTTTAGTTTATAATCAACTATATAACTTGACAAAAATGAAATAAATGAATTTATTCCTTTGATATTATCTATTGAGTTATCATCTTCATCAAATAATGACTGTTTTAATATATCAAATAGCAACATTTTTGTTGAATACTTGTCTTCAGATGACTGGATTATTGACGGAATTAATACAGAGTGTATTTGATCGATTATATTTTGCCTTGCATCCGATTTATCGCTTGATAATAGATATAATGAGAAAACAAAACCTATAAATGGATCATTTAAAAATAATTCATTGTTTGATATCTCGCTATTATTTTGAAGTTTTGATGATAGTATATTGTCAATGTAATAATATTCACTATTCTTAATACTTTCAGAAAGTTCCTTTAATACTTCTATTCCATATAATAGCTTCTCTTTTTTTTTTATTTCATATTCATTATCATATTTATAAGTTTTCTCTGAATCAGATAATAACTCATAATCACCTTCTTTATCGCTTTCATAATAATTGTTCTCACTGTTAATATTATTTACTCCTTGAAGATATTGTATTTCAGAAATTTTTCTTATTATTAAAATCATATTTGGATATACAATCTCAGGGAACAATATTATTACATCCTTTATTAATTTAAAAACTAAATGGTTTAAGGAATTTTGATTTTTATTTCCACTAACACCATTATTCAATGAATTCGTTGTGTGAACTTCATTTCCTATTATTAAAAGTGGTATCAATTTCCTAAATAATATTATTGTTGAATATAAAACTATCTCAATATTTACTGATTCTAACTTAATCACTCTGAATCTTTTGCTTTTAATTTTGTTATAATCGCTTATATGTCTTATATATCTATTCTCTCCAATATTGATAAACAGCAATAATATACCAATTACAATCATTCTTGATATACTAAAATTCTTGCTTTCAATAAACGAATATATTAATTGTAAATTACCATTTGAGGAATAATCGACCAATCTTGAAATTATTGTTTTAAAATTATTTATTTCACTCCAATTTTTTAACTGATATTCGTTGTTATATATTAACAGTTCTGTTAATCCTTCAACAAATTCATTAAAACCTTCCAGACCAATTTGTGAAGTATTATTTGAAATATCCATATTTCTACAAAACAAAACTAGACAATTTATTAACTTTAATTGCAAGTCAACAATATCTTCATTTTTTTTTATTTGTTCAAGCCCAGAAAAGACGTTTTCTTTGTTATTTGACTCATAATCATCTGAATCATCATTTGATTCAGAGTCATCCTTTTTTCTTTTTTTTTTACTAATTTTTTTACTATTGATATTACTATGGCTATCACTGTTTTTTAAACCACTTTCGTTAATCATTCCCATTACTTTTCTTATAATATATGGTCTTAACATCGTTGTTATTTGTGGTTTACATGGCAATGAAGATATTAACAAATAAATCATTGCAGAGTAATAACCCTTTATATCACCTAAACTTATATTTACAAAAAGTTTGCCAAAGAATATCTTTAAAACTTTCTCAGCTTCATTCTTATTAGTTTCTGTACAATAACCACTGCTAGTTATAAAATTATTCCAAATGAGTACCATATCATCTATATAATTCCCAGTCCCTAAAACAATACTTGAATAAAATAAATTGAACAATTTTGTGTAGTTTTCAATATTTGAATGATCTGTAAAAATACACTCATCAATATCTATTTCACTTCTTTCAATACTTTTATAGTACTCCCAACAATCAAATTCCTCATTATCTATAACAAAATCACTCAAGGAAACAGTTAACTTTGATGTTGAAGATCTTCTTGCACTTCCAATAAATCGTCTTGAAGAACCGGATATATTTAAGTATTTTCTTTTTGCTGAAGATAAACTACTAGAATTATTTATTAGACCGTTTTTTTCCGATACATCCACTACCTCAATTTTTTTTTTATGCCTTTTACTCATAATTTTAAATAAATTATAGTAATAAGAGTGGTATTGCTACTTGATTAACTATATTATAGCCGAATGTAATGGTAATGACAATAATAAACTAACGTCTACCCTAAAAATTTAATGAAAAAAAAATATTTTGTTGGATTCTTTTTCTCATTAATTTTATTTCACCTCTTCCGTTTTTTTTATTACATGTATTTGTGGGGTACTCACCCTGTATTTTTTTGCTTTCCCGGTTATAATATGTCAAAAAAGGACATGAAATAGTAGAGGGAAATACATTAATTAATTTTAGTCATAAAATTTCTTTGATTATTTAATTAGTATATTTATTATCTATTTAGCAAATATACTTTAATTTTAAACTTTAAGTTCCTTAAGTATTTTTTTCACATCAATTATTAATATCCACATAAATATTTGAATAATGAATATATTTACATATATATATACCGGTATCAAAATGCATGTGGATGCTAGCAAAATCATTAAAATGCAAAAATTACAGTAAATGCATGCAAACACGTGCTAAATTTTTTTTTATAGAAAAAGCAATTAATGCTAATCTAATTAATTTAAAATACTAATAATAATAGAATTCTTTCCAAAAAAGTAAAATAGATAGATAACTAAAATAATTGTTAATAATTATATTATGTGTTTATTCCATGAAATAGCGATAATATTCAAACGTTAACGGGAAAAATTATACATATATTAGTTTATTTGAAATTGGAATATCTTATCAAACATTACAGGGTGAAAAGCTGGATGATAATATGAGCTGCGACTACGGAATAGACAGTAAATTATTATCTCCATGTACAAATAACAGAATATTAAACTACAATGTTCAAAGAAATAGTTACAGGAGTTCACTGTCAACGAACAATACAATTAGATCCCCAAGAAGCAAACAAATGATTGATGAAATATTGTTTGATAATAACAATAAAAACAACAGCCACATTTGTAATAACAGTCACAATATAATTGAAGGTATGGAAAATCACTTTTCAATATTGGAAGAGAGACAAAACAATTATTTATTAATAAATCAAGAGTCAAATTTACTATCACCAAAAAATATGAATATATCTAACCAAAATTTAGACGAAATGGTTATACAAAGATTAAACAATAAAAAAAGAAGGTATAAAAGAATAACAAAATTAGATATTGATACTAGAAATAATTTGGGAGTTCCAACAAATAATTCTCAGATAGAAAGAAATTACCAAAATATAATAAAATACAGTTCATTAATTGATACAAATTCACAAGAATTTAATGAATTGCCACAATCAATACAAAAAAAGATATTGCAAATGATTAGAAATAGGCAGTCTGCCCAAAAACATAGAGATAAACAAAAGATAGAAAGACAGAATTTAATTCAAGAAAATATTAGCTTACGTGCGAGAATTGTAGAATTAACGAATGAACTACATGAGTTGCACATAAAATACTCAAAATTATATGAAAATGCAGAGCTGATTCCTCAAATTAAGAATGAGTATAAATACACAGAATACTATACAGATAGAAATGTAAATATAATTGAATCACATAATGAATTTGTGAATATTAAAAACAATAATGATAATAATAATAATAGTAATAATAATGATAATGGTAATAATAATGATAATAATAGTAATATTAATATGCATAACAGTAGCAAAGATAAGATAGAATATTGCGTTAAGAATCAAGAAATTGATTGTGGATTTAATTTCACACCAATGGATGATTATTCAAACATGAATATTTGGAGTGCAATGTACAATAATAAGAAGATTAATGATAATAAAAGTAAAGACGTTAACGATATTATTTGTGTGAACAAGGACGCAATTAGTGATATTATAAATAACAACCATATTAAAGACGATAATATTTGTAGCCAAATAATGAATATTAATCCGAGCATAGATTTAATTCCTTGGGTTGGGGTACAGTCATCTATTTCATGGAATAAGCAAAGTAATATTGGATATTAATTGAAGGAATTAAACAAAATAAAAAGCGATAAGTAAATCAAGTGTCAACAATTTTGCATAATTAGTTTAAAACAATATGACATAATCTATATATATAGTAATCAATGAACAATCTACATTGGTTATGTATAAATAAATCGTTATTAACAATAAAAAGAAATTTTGTTATAAACAGCGCTATTTAAGTCGCAAAAATTTTATTAAAAAAATTACAATTTTTTTGTTGATTATTATAATTAATTAATTTTATCTAAAAATCAAAGAATAAAGAGTTAAAGGGACAGCAAATAATTTGAGAATAAATAACTAATTAAATAAGGAAATAAATGAATGAAGATAATAATGTTGATGAAATAAAAAAGGACGAAAATATAATAAATAATATTAAGAATGGGGTTGATAACGATGATAAGCCAATAACAAGTTTAAGAATAGGGATTGACTATCAAATATCAGAAGATGATGAGGAAATAAATATACAATGTGAGAGAATAGGCAAAATAGAAAACTTATCAAAATGTAAAAAGTTAAAATCGTTAATGCTTATTTCGAATCACATTAAAAAGATAGAGAATTTGGATGAATTGCCACTACTAAATACTCTTGAATTGTATCAGAACAATATTAGAAAAATACAGAACTTGGATAAATTATACAATTTAGAGGTATTAGATTTGTCATTTAATCGTATAAAAAAAATAGAGAATTTGGACAATCTTAAAAAATTGAGAAAATTATTTTTAACAAACAATAAAATAAAAGTAATTGAGGGATTGGAAAATAATTATGAATTAGAGTTACTTGAATTGGGTAGTAATGATATAAGAATAGTAGAAAATATAGATCATTTAAAAAATTTAAAGGAATTATGGCTTGGAAAAAATAAAATAACAAGAATGGATAATATCCCAAAATACGATAACATAAATATATTAAGTTTACAGAGTAATAGATTAACGGAATGGTCTGAAAATTTTGTAAATAATATTAAAAATATATCAGAATTATATTTAGGCAATAATCAACTACATGATCCACCAGTTGATTATTTTAATAATTTGAATAATTTACAAATATTGGATTTAAGTGGTAATAAAATAAGCAAATTGGAGGAAATATCAAAAATACCTAATATTGAGGAATTATGGTTAAATAATAATATTATTGAGGACATTAATGAAATAAAACATTTAAGGCGATTAAAAAATCTAAAAACAATATATTTAGAACAAAATTCTATTCAGTATCAATTAGGTCCCTCATATAGGATATCAATAATAAATATATTGCCTTGGATTACCCAGTTAGATGCAATACCATTAACTAGGAGTGGTGAAAATAAATTAAACTTTGATAATGATTTAAAGACAGAAAAAGAATAAATATAAATGACTAACTTTAAGATTTAAACATAAAATTAATGGTGAAACAATGCAGTAACAACAAATCAGTTAGTTAATAACCTTTGTTCATCAATTATTGAAATGGTTAGTAATGGCAGCCACACTTAACATAATCATCTAATTATTGCTTAAATAAAATTAGTTTTACAAGTGGGGAAATTGTACTATATATATTTTAAAACATATAATTAAAGTATTGTTAAAATATTGCTATTATTACTATTATTTGCTAATAACAACTAATCGGTTAATAATAAAATTAGAAGTCAAATCCAAAAATACTCCTTTGAGGTTGAGCAGCCTCTCCTTGTTTTTCACACCACTCTATAAAAGCGGGGTTACTGCCACAAGTATAGACACTTTTGACATAGCAACAACCACATTGGGTAGCACCAGCGGAAAAAGAAATGACACCAATAGGATTGGGCCAGTATAATGGAGGATATAAGCTACCAAGCCATCCAACGATAAAGTAAATGATAAGAAGCAGTGCTGAGAGTATCCTAAAGGTCCAAAGAAGTTTTTTTTCTCTCAGGCTTTTGATTCTTTCCCTAAAAAAAATTTTTAATTTTGTAACAATTTTAACCTTTTCAACAGGTATACGATCAATTAATATCATTAAATCCGTTCTTCTTTTGATTCCATGATCATCAACAACAAGCCCAATACCATCATTATTATAATCACAATCTGATTTTTCAATTTTCATCTCTCTAATTAAAGCATTTTTTTTAACCCTCTGATTTTTTCTCCATTGCTGAGCTATTTTTGAATTTCTTTTATCCATCTTTTTTCTTTTTTTCTCTTCTAGTTGCTTGTTTATCCAGTCTTTATCTTGTTTCATAAACAATCTAAAAAGGGGGAGAGCAGCCATTCTATTGTATCGATCTAATCTATCCTCGGGTGAACAGCCTTTACATGCCTTCATAGTAGCAAATGTGTATAAAATACCTACAATAAAACCACCAATATGGGCCCATGGATTTGTAACACCTGTAAAAGACAATACCATACCAATAACAAGTGAAAATAGACTAAATATAAACATGAACATTGGAGTCGGTAAATTATCCCAATTTTCAAATGTATAAGGAATTGACGCAGCAGTAATACCAAAAAGGCCACCTGAACTTCCAACAGTAAGTGAACACGGTGATATTACAGCAACAGCTAAATTACCACCTACACCAGATAAAAAGAAAAGTAGAAAAAATCTTAACATACCCCAATCAGGTTCAATCATATACCCTAGCTGTGCTTGTGATATTACATTAAAACCAATATGTATAAATCCAGTATGCATCCACATAGCCCAAAACATACGAACTATTTCACCATTTCTAAGTTCATTTACAACAAGTCCACCAAGGGCACTTAGGGTTTTGGAGCAAGGACCGAGCATTGAATTGATACTAAATGACTCAACATAAACACCTCCACAATCTGATGAACTATTACTACTGTTTGTCCATTTATTTAGACGATTGTATATTAATGATTGAAAAAAGATTCCAACAAGAGCAAATGATGTTGTTAATACAACAAAGATTCTTCCATGTATTGGATTTACCCATTTACGTATTTTGGATGCAGTTGTTGATTGTGTAAATGGGTCTAATTCATTGACATGATATGAGCTATCAGTTTTAACAGCATCTATGTTAATTTCTCTTGCGTTTGGTCCAAGTGCTATATTAATTTCCGTTTCTTCACCATAAAGCCACTTTAGATGGCCATGTAAACCATATTCATCTAGTTTAAATGTATTACCAACTTCATATGGACTTACTTTTGTATCTTTTTGTGCATCAACTAACTTTACCATTTGAACGCTTGTTCTTCCAACTCCCATACTGCCTTGATTTATAATAACACCACCTATAGTGGAGTCATTTTCGTTATTACCCTCAGAGGCATTTACTACTTGTGACTCTGAGAGCCTGTGAGTGTTTACATTTTGTGGCACTGAAAGAATGTTGTCCCTGTAATTTTCTTCAGGATCTATGGTTACTATTGACTCAACTATTGCTTTTAATTTGGTGCCTTTGTTTTCAACGGAAACTCTTCTGCTTTCCTGCACATCCGAGATGTCTATTGTTATATTAGTGTCTCTTGAATTATCATCTTTGATGATTCCACTTTTACTTTCCAAAGACGACAGACTATTACTACTCATTATTTGACTCCTTATTTTAGAAAATACATCTAATATTGAATTTCTAGGTCTCTCTTCGTCTGGATTTGTTAAATCTGTCACTATATTATCGCTGTCTCTATGATTCTCCCTTATAACTGCATTACCATAAGTACCCCTGTCCCTAGAAATACCTTTACTTTCTCCCTTGGGAATAATTACTTCCATACCATCTATAATGTTAACATCATTGCTTTGACTACTTGTACTGTTTTTGTACATCGCCGTTGATGTTCTTTTGTCACCTGGTTTCGTAGAGTCTGGAAAATCTCCCATATTAACATTCCCGGCATTATTGTTATTTACGGTTTGTGAATAGTTATAGCTATCTGCGACAATTTTAGATGGTGGATTAGTCTTTGGAATGACTGCAGTTGTAGTTGCTGCTACACCTGCAGCAGTGGCTGCAACTGATCTAATGTCACGCCCTCTTGATTGGAATTTTTTCGGAACTACTCTGCTTCTTTCGGTTGAATTTACGGGTGGAACACTGAACAGTCTCAATTCATCATTTGTTGGGATTCTTCTATCATTATTATTGTTATCATCTGGCTGCAATCTAAGTGACTTCCTAGGAGATGGCTGGGCAGAGGTAACTTGATTATCTGTTGAAACCTTTTTAAAGTTAGTATAATTTTCATTTGCACTATTAATATTTGACCCACCAAATAGAGCTGCGTTAGTTAAAACTATCCCTGCTGGTTTTGCCTTAACTGTTGAGTTCTTACTCCCATACTTTAAACTGCTTTTGTTAAAATTCTTAGGCGAAACTTTAACCACTCCACTATTACTAAGTTTAAATGCATTGCTACCACTTCTTTTGGCTCCAACAAATAAATTTTGAGTGTCTGTCAGGCTTTGTCTTGATAATCCTGAATTTCCGCTTCCAACCATACTGAATTTCGGAATTGGAGCTCTTGAAGGAGTTGATCCTTGGCCAATATTCATACCCGAGTTAATGCTCCCTCTACCACCTGATGGCAATGTCTTTACCATCGGCCTCTTCGCACCATCTTTAAAGGCAAAGTCTGACTTATCCATTGAAAAATGACTTATTCTACTTTTTCGATTTTATTGTCTTACGTATGATTTATTTTGTTGGGAGTTACTATTGCATATATTTAATTTTCTATTGCTTATTAAAGTAGTAAATCAATATCCTTACCTTCACGCCCCTGTTATTTAAATATATCAATGGTCCTTTCTATTCAAACTGAAAAAACATGTATATATATATATATATATATAATATATATATACTTGCCAACAATACAAACGTTTTCACTTCTTCTCACTGTATAAAAATAAAATACAAGTCCTACTTTCTAACTAACTTAGCGGTAATATCTAACTTAACGATTTGTTTGTTCTCTCACTTGTATCTTAAATCTTATACCGTCTTTGTTATACTGAATATATATCTGTAAGGTTACTAGTTTAATTCTAAACTGCGTAAATTCTTACCGGTTTATTGAGTTTTACAGATTTATATACATATATATGCATCATATATATATGTATATACACGAACTCAAATATGCATATTTATTCACATATACACGTAAATGTATATATGCAACTGTATTGTTCAAAATAAATTCCGAGAGGATTCCTTCTATATTTAAATTATTATAAGACCAAGACACTTTTAATCTGTATTATTTCTCTATTTTTAATATCATATATAAATTTAATACACACACGACCTCATTGATATATTAACCTATTTTTCATACACACAAGTCTTTTTAGACATTAACAAAAGGCGGGCAACATGCTAAATATAATGTCTGTGGGAAAATATCTTATTGGAAATGAAAATATGAGCAAATAATTATTTTACAAATATTCATATATATGTATATACATATATATGTGAATGTTTTGTTAGTATTTTCGGAAATAAACCGACAACTACGAATCTACATGTTCAATTCCATCTCCACTTGGATTACTATTTGCTGGTTGAGAAGCAGTTGGAACAACGGAATTATCTCCTCGTACGAGATTTAGGGAGATATTGTCATCACTGTTACTGTTATTTATGTTACTTGCTACGCTTCCACTTGAAAAGTTATTAGATAAAAGCGTATTTGAATGATTTATTGTGTCGCTGTTTTCTTTGTAGTACTTGGCCTTGTTTAAGATCCTGTTTTTCAAGTCTTGTATATCCTGCACATTAAGTTCTATTAGACTTCCTGGACGAGTTAGCATGTCTCTTTGAAAACACTCGCTTTAACTTATTATTTTTTGCCTAAAGAATATATTTGTACTTCCGACTATTTTTAAATATCAGTTTTGCTACTCACATATGTTTGTGAAATAGCAATAGGGTTTTTTTGTAAAAAAACAAAACACCCAAGTGGAGAAAACTTTCCTATACTATCGCCAGGCACTTTGACTGTGTATGAAAATTTATCTATTCTATAATTAAATAGAAACGCGACTTTGAAAACCTACTATTTATTCTTTGTCTCTTAGATGTAGTAATACCTCACACTAGCTTCCTTTCTTAAGCTTATGCTATCAGTAAGCCTCGTAAGTATGCCTGAAATGTGTTTTGAGATATGTAGTCAGCTCTATGTGTTTACTCTCGTCTATATTTCTCTGTTACTTAATGTACAAATATTTTGTCATTTAACCCAGTTTCAAAAATTTACTTTTCAAATAAGCAATAATAAATGAGCCAAAATACAGTTAGCGCTAATATTCTTTGAAAAGCAACTAAATTTTTTTAATTTAGTAAAAGAAAGGATTGTCATTAAAATAATGCGAAGATTGAAAGGTCTTCTATTCCCTCCTTCTTTAGGAACAAATAAGGCATATTAGTCGATTAACTAAAACAAGATACATATTAATCAGAAAAGAAAGTTTCGTTCTATATAAAGAATTTTCTGCTTTAACACAGTAGAGATTAAAATATGCAACTACTAACAACTGTTTTTTTCAAATAAAACGGGGAATTGGGAGGAAAATTACATTTCGTAAAACTGAATCTAAACCAGGTTCACGATCCCTATTCATTTTAAAATCCTGCTGTGTTTACAAAACGACACGTAATGGTTCGTTAAAGGCAAATACTCACACTAGTGTTAACTTCTGTCAGTGAGTGCATTCCTTATCCTAGTTCTGCTGTCATCATTATTTACACTTGGATTGCATCCCCCAGTTGTTTTACTATTTGTGTTTGAACTGTTATTTACGCCAAGAGTGACAATCCCTCTAGAGTCTATTGAAATAGTTAAACTCTCTGGTGTCTGACCAGTTAATGCAATATTAATCATGTCCGGATTAACGGTTGTTTTGTAGTTTGCTTCATGCTGATTCCCGTTGTGTGTCACAACATGAGTACCAGAAATTGCATTTGGTGAGCATATTTCACTATTGTTGTTAGTATTACTTCCAGAAATCGGGATATTATTGTTACTCAAACATTGATTCACGTCATTTACTTGTTTAATATTGCCATTATTATCATTAATAACAAAACTTGTCGTCCCGTTTGAGCCATTGGTGCTAAATGCTCCGCAATTACTTACTCCAGATATTGTATTGTTACTGCATATGCAACAAGACTGTAGTGAACAAGTGTTATTACAAGTGTAGTTTATTCCGTTCACATAACTGCTTGCCAATCCAAAGTTACAGTGACAGCAACAGCAATATACATTGCTATTTCTTATATTCTCAATTCTGTTATTAGAACTTAAAGTTGCAATTCTTCTTGCTTCAAAACTGCTGTTGTGGATTCTTTGAGAACACAAACAACCTAATTGATTGTTTTCTTTGCTATTTAATGTGTCATTCTGAGTCAGAATGTAATTATTTAACAGATTTGTTCCGTTTAAATTTCCAATATTAGTACATTGTGGGCATTGCGAACAGTTTAAAAACACATGTGATCCCTTAACCATTTGTCCATTGTTCATTTGGTTATCCTTTCTATTCATCCCTTGATTAACACAACTCTGGCAAACCATTTCTTAAAGATAATAACTATTTTATTTACTATATTGTCTTTACACTATGTGCAAGTGTATTTATTTTATTTATATCGAATACTTATATGTTAGGTCCTTCTTGTACAATTCGAATGTCCAAGATTTGATTTATTGTTAATAATGTTTTTAATTAAAAAAATAAAATGTATTACTCGTAAATTATAAACCACTATATTGTGCCCTTGCTACTCTTAGTTTTTCAAAATGATATTAATATTATTATTAGTTAAGATACTTAAAAATAATATTCATACGTAGGTAAAATACATTATTATATCTATTTTGCTATTTTTTTATAATCAACATAAATAGTTATAATTTGTTTGATCTATTTACACTTTTTCGAGCACGAGTCATGAAATATATTATTTCCCTCATTTTCGGTGGTTTTCTTTAAAAAAATATTGAAATTAGTTGTACATATAATTCTAAAGGAAGTTTATAATTTCTATTTTTAATTCTATCTACTCAATCCTCACTTTCTTTCATTCAACAAACACAAATTCCCTGTTAGATGCATATTTTAGATTAACCTTCAGTTTGTATCACTACGCACATACACAGATAAGACGTTTTGCTCATATTAAAGTAGAGATGAAAATATTTCAGAAAAAAAAAGTTAAATAAAATAATTGAGAAAATACCATTACTTCCGTTTTGCATTCACTTTTTAACTTGTTTTCCGTCCTCCCTATAATTTTAAGATAATCTTTTACATATTTTGTGGTATAACGAAAAGTCTAATTACAACTATTTACTTATTAAAACGAACATGAAGGCAAATAAGTTGTGTTCACCCAACGAGGTGTATGCAATTCGACTAAGATCTATTCATCAGTAAAAATATAAGGAAGCAAACTAAACCAATTGCAACTGCAAGGGAATTTCCAACAATAATATTAAAGGTGTTATTGGAGTTAACAGTGCAATTTCTACCGTAATAACCCTCTGAACACTTGCAATAATAATCACTAGACCCAATGCTAATACACTCCCCCCCATTTTGACAAATATCTTCGAGACTCGATTGGCATATACCTTCACAAGTGTTAATGCATTCGGTTACTTGTTTAAGCTGAGAAGATAATGGACACGGTGTACCTGAATTTTCAGCTTCTTGTAAAATTACTCTGTATCTATATTTTGTACCATCACACAAATGCTTTGAGCAGTCTGACCATGGAGACCAGTGAGATAATACACAATCAACAGGGCAAGGCGAGTTGTTGCATGTTGAAGTCTGCTTCAGTAAATCCTGACAACCAGGTGCTTCGTGAGATAATTCTCTAGTCCTTGCTGTTATTCCTCCACCACAAGTGACAGAACATGCACTCCAGCTTCCCCACTCTGTAAAACTACAAGGCAAACAATCAACATCAGTGTTGCAAGCCGATGTTTGAGAAGTCACTGTACACTCTAATCCACCTGCCATAACCTCATTTAGTGGGTATCTCCATCTATACGTTGTTCCACCAGCACATGTACTTGTACAAGGAAGCCAAGACGACCATTGTGAATATTCACAATCTATTGGAGATACCGCAAATCTAGTAGTTGAAAATTGTCTAAAGTCATCGGGAAATATTAATCTAACGGATTCTGGAACAGACTTGGCATGCCTTCCGCAATTTAGTAATGTACCCAATGACCACAAACTTTCTCTTATAAATACGTCAACACCAAATATTCTTTTTATTAAAATAGCCTAAAGTGAGAAGAGAATTATTTAGAGTACAAACAAAAGACCCTTTTGTTTAAACGAAAACTTACACTATATGGATTGGCAGGATCAGTATAATCAAATGGATAATCCCCATCAACCAAGTAAGTTGTTCCACCCAAAACCAGATTTGAGCTCGTACAATAACTATTCACTGACTTTGTTTCATAATACCCGTTTGTTCTGTAGTAATATTGGCTTTGATCATCTTTCAACGTAACTGCAACTGAACCACCCCATTTTTTTGTCGTTGATCCAACTGCTAAATTTCCAAGTGGATACATTCCTGTTGAAAAAACATAAACTTCCAATAAATCTGGCCAGCCCTCATAGTAACTAGGTACTCTATTATCATTTGGAACTCCCGAAGTATCGTCTATTCCTGTGCTATTAACATAATACAAATTGCTATCTTTAAAATTATATACCTCTTCAAAACCATCTACTAAGTAAACTCTTCTGTATGGTTCAGATAAAGGAATGTTCCTTTTGATCGAGTAGTCTTTAAAATTACTCTTGCCGTCCCCAAATGTAAGTAAATCGACACTTGAATAAACGACGCTTCTGCACGGGTAATATGGGCCATTTCCAGATAAGTAAAAGTAAAATCCACCTGGCCATCTTAACTTTTCTATAACTAAATCCAAATTAATTTCGGTTGGGGAGTACGGAAACGGAAAGTATGCATAATTTGCTGTCCACTTTTCACCTGTATCACTATTAGCTGATTCGGCATAAATAGTCTGAGTTTCATAGTCTATTTTTAGTATGCAATGAAACGAACTACCATTTTGAATTGTTACCAACGTAGATTCAACATTTGTAGCCGTAAATTTTCCGACTATTCTAAATGAAGTACCTGAATACCATGGCAAATTTGAATCTCCAAATTTATATGATAATCCAAATGAGGTTACATCTTTCCAAGCCCTTTCCCATTGAAAACTTGGTGGGATACTGTTAACGTTACTTATAACAAATAAAAATACAAACACTAAAACAAAATTATTAAAAAATCTAAATTTAAGTCTTGAATTAAAATTGGATTCATTCCTCAATCCAATGGTCATTTTTACCACCAAAACTTATTTCCTTTGAGAAGTATTCTATATTTGACCTATTTAAAAAAAACAAAAGTCTCACACATAGATCTTATCTGTACTTTTTTCTGTAAATAAACTCAGAAATATCCCCCTCAAAATGCACTATTTCGTTCAAAATATCGCTATATTATATAAATGAATGCACATATATGACCTATTCTTATATTATTTATTCTTTATTCTCATTATATTGATCTTTTTTCCATGCTTGTGTATCCCACTTAAAGAACATATTTTTATTTATAAGGTAACGTATTACCCGCCAAAATAGCTAAATATATTCCATCCGCCCCACATAATCCAATTAACAAAAATATAGAGAAGAAGTAAAAAGATTAATGCACTACTTATTTTGAGAGATCTATTTCTTAAATAATAGGTTTTAAAGGGGATAAGAGTCATATTACTTTCTTTTTTTTGAAACTGGGTTGAAAAGGAATTATCTATGTATAACAAGTAGATACATGCAGGATATTTTTTATTTTAAAGCACACAAATAAGTATATAATATATTCATATGTATATCAGTGTCTGCTTTAAAATTTTTAAACATTCCTGCCTCTCTTGAGATTTAGCAACTAAAGTTCAATATATTTTCAATGCTACATCCAATATTACAGCGGAGCAAATTTCATCATTTATATGTTGCTATTTTCGGAATTTATATCCTTAAAGTATTTCCTGGATTCAATTCACAAATAGCTGATTTTCCGACATTTTCTTCTCAAATATGTTCGAACCCGTATACGTAAGTTTATTTTTCTCTTAATTTTTTAATTTTGAACCACTATTCACTTTTGTGCCTTAAATAAAATAGATTTGGCTACAGCATTGATACAAACAAAGATATTGACCTGATTGATGATGATATTTGGCCACTAAACCAAATCCTTTCTGCAGGTGGATCCACAAACAATGTAGTCAGAATATCATTCGCAACTGCAAAGAAGAATTCATATGAGTTAATTTTTACAATCTATCCTGCATTAAACAAGATAGAAAGAGAGTGCACCTACGAGGGAGTAATTGTTAGAAAGCTTACCTCAGTCGCAGGAACTTCACCAAGGTTTATTAACTGGCCGTTCTTTGATAAATGGGTTGTTAATTTTCAAAGACAAGAATATGGTATATCTGTATCTTTGAATCAAGGTTATTCTGAGTTTTTGTACTGGAAAAGGTGTCTAAATGAACCAGTAGTTAGTGTTAAAGTCGAAGCTGAAGACGGTTATCTTTCCGCAAATCAAGTTGATTGTATCG
This sequence comes from Cryptosporidium bovis, assembly GCF_009768925.1. Taxonomy (NCBI): domain Eukaryota; phylum Apicomplexa; class Conoidasida; order Eucoccidiorida; family Cryptosporidiidae; genus Cryptosporidium; species Cryptosporidium bovis. Next base: position 26,162 of record NW_027125042.1, read on the forward strand.
TCTCCGAGTGGAGTACTTGGTCTCAATGTAGCTCAACCTGCCAAAACGGAACAAGATCTAGGACAAGATTAATACTAAGGCCAGCTTCCTTTAAAGGTGTTACTTGTCCTAATCTGATTGAGAGCGAGGGGTGCAATATAAGTATTCCTTGTGAAGATTGTGTCTATTCTTCTTGGTCAGTTTGGGGTTCCTGTAGTGCTTCTTGTCAGGGAGGTACTAAAACAAGAACAAGAAAGCTTATTTGGAAATCTGATATTAAGAGCGATTGCCAAGATCCTGAAATGGACATTGAAACCTGTAATGAACAAAGTTGTCCAATTGATTGTAAGCTTTCCGACTGGACAACGTGGAGTACGTGTTCCTCAACATGTGGCCCTGGAAACAAAATTAGATATAGAATAGTTTTTTTGGAATCCGATCTTGGTGGTGTTCAATGCCCTTCTGAAGAGGAAAGAACTGAACGTGTTTCTTGTAACAATCAAGACTGTGACAAATCATGCTTAAATGGAGGGATATGCCAAAATGGAGGTACTTGTACTGATATTCCCAATAGCAGCTTCACTTGTGAATGCGCTGAGAATTACTATGGCACATTTTGCGAGCACAGAAAGTACGAATGGTGGGTTTACTTTACTGTTTGTTTGCTTTCTCAGGTATTTATTGCTGCAATAGTTAAATTCACATTCCTCTCAAGACCTTCTAGTAATATAGTAACCCCCGTAACATATACCCAAAATAATGCAGCAAATTTTGACTATACGCCTGCTTTTGACAATGATGCTGATATTTCTGGAATATACTAAACAAAATATCAAATTAATTGCATATCTATACCAAAAAAACTTGTGTTATTATATTAAAATTAAGGTCTATAAAATTAAGATTTATTCTTATTTAATATTTAATTCTATTTTATTATCGTCTTATTTCATTCTATTAAGATAAAGATGTTTACTTGCATGTTCTAATTTGCCATTATCTCAAGGCGCCTAAAACGTCCAGGTACATTTTCTGTTTTACCCACACTATCAAAATGTAATTTATGGGAAAGATAAAGCTTTTTATATATTTTAACATAAATAGAGATGCGTTGATGTTAATAATATAAATAAATTGTGTAAATAATTGCATTAGTATTACTTACTTTGGTACTCGATTATATTTTTTATAACAATTAAATCTATTCTGGCAGAATACTCGATTACACCTGCTTTTTCGATTTGTAATATCTACAAGTTATTTAAAAAACAAACAACAGAAGAAATATTTTATAAGTATGCTTTTTATTAAGAACTGTGAAACTGAGTCCATTTCGTTAGAAAGAGTAGTCGGGTGTTTATTAGTTTTTGACGATTCTGGTAGTTCAGTGATTGATTCAATTACTTTAAATTCTGGTAAGAATTACATTTTTGATTCAGTTCAGTCCGTTTTCGAACCGGTGAATAACAGCAATAATAAAGGAATAATAAGTGTACAGGAGATAAAGAGAAATGATGTACTAAATATTGAAAATGATACTAATTACCATGCCATTATACATTATGAGGACGGTGATTTTTTTATTGAGGATAATAACAGTATCAAAGGAACATATAGAAAAGCATTAAATTCAAAAATAAAGCCAAATTGTAAGTACGAGATTATATCCGGTGATCATATATACTTTGGTGATTTGAAAACTAAATTAATTAGGTACGATGACTATGATAAAGCTGATACTCCGAAATGGGGCAATGAAGTCAATGATCACTTGTATTACGAAATAGAGGAGGCCATAAATGGCTATAATATGCAAAATGGTCAACATTCGTATTCAATTGAAAATTCAAGTGGTTCTGATGTTGTTATAAGTAGCACCTTGGTGAATGAAAAAAACCAACAAGAGTGTAATATAGCAACAGAAAATCAAAAAAACAGCGAGTCCAACAATAGCAGTCTTAGCAATTTTTCTGATTTATTAGGTGAAAACTCCGGTAAAGAAAATGAAAATATTAATATAAGCAAAAAGAGAAAAAATCGCTATTCAATAACTAATTTGAATAATATTTTATCGGTATCGTCTGAATCTGTAAATAGTGATAAGAAAAAGATAGTTTTGCTTTGGACAGGATGTACTCCTTCACTTAAAGTAGTCGAATTAACTAAAAAATACAATATCTCAATTATAGATTCTGATGATTTCGGTATGATATCTGAAAAAGTAACTCATGTGATTTCATCATCTATAAAGAGAACTTTAAAATTTTTATGGGCAGTTTCAAAGGGTTTGCCTATAATATCACCATCTACACTAAAAAATATATTAAATTCAATGTCTCATAAAATAAATAATGGTGCTATAAATTTTAATGAATTTAATACCAAATGCATGGAAAATCTGTTACTGGATGTGGATGGTGAAAAAAAATTTGGTTTTTCACTTAAAAAATCAATTAATAAAGTACAGAAAAACGGTCCTGTTTTCTTTAATTATAGGTTTTTTGTATTCAAAAGTGTTAAAGCACCATCAATTAATGAGATTAATTGGCTACTCCAGTCTGGAAACTCTGCCCAGTTAATATCTGAATATGATTCGGTTTTAAAGATTAAAGACTGCTCCAATGTAATCATTATAGGCACAAATTCTGATACTAAAATTGTTAGGTAAGTCTTATTTTTTTATTGTTAAACCCTTCTTAACAATATTTATCCACCTTCAATTTCAGAAAAAATCATAAAGTTCATACTGTTGACTTTATTTTTGACTCAATACTCAAACAAGAAGTGAATATTAACTCCAATTTGCTTTAACAAAGAAATGGATACTTAATTAACGCATATGCACATTTGAGAGGATTATTTCAAAATTAAATAGTAGTGTTTTTTAGTGGTTTTTCTTTACATACGCTGAATACATGTTCGAAAACCTATATGTAAAGTTAGTTATTAGGCATGCATGTTTTAAATTTAATTTAATTTAGTTCTTTTTTTATTTATTATCACACCGGTATAGCAGTTACAATTTATTTTATGTGGAATAATTTAATTTATTTAATGTTTCTTTTTAACGATGCATGTATGCATGCATGTACCAATACAAGATTAAATGACGTGTATAAATAAGACAAAGTGAACATAAAAGAATTTATTTGTATTTGATGAAAAAATAGGTGATAGTTATTTTCTCACTGGTATATTCTGTAATTAAGTAACTAAGTAGAGGTGGATAGTGTTTTCAATAATAGTAATACTGGAAGACAGACAGAAAATAACGAATTACGAAAAAAATATTAAAGTGACCTTATTAGTAATAAAAAATGAAGAGTAGAATTGTAATTGCAATATTTATAGGCCTACTATCAACAGTATATGTACATGGAGCCAAAGTAGAAAGTCAAACTGGGAGTGGGTTTTTCAACCCACTTGCGATATTCTCAGGAATAGGTAGTCTTTTTGACGGGATAACAAAAGGCATACAAAATATATTTGAAACATTTATAAAGGAAATTGTTCCACTTCCAGTTGAGATAGACCCAAAATATAATATACAAGAGATGTCTACAATACAAGAAGATATAATGAAGAACTTGCCGATAATAGAGAATGATTTAAATTCTGTTGGCGAGGTAGTTAATGAGATGGCAATAGGAGCAAGTATAGGTGCAGCAAAGGGTCTAAAAATATCACAGTCAGTGTTAAAACCAGACACTTCTGATGCGGAGCAATTGCTTAAAAATTTAAAGTCAGTAGAAGGTACAGAAGAAAAAAAGAAAACATTAAAAGAAGTAGCAAAAGCAAAATCAAAAGACTTTTTGGAAGCATTAACAAAGCCATCGTCAATAGTATCTGATTATACAGCACCTATTATAGTTATTCAAGCTCCAGAAACAGATGCGACAGAGGTTATGAAAATAAATGAAATAATTAAGTGTCGAGGAGGCGATAAGTGGTTGACCTTAGATGAACACCATTCAAAACTGAAAGAGTACAAGAAATTCAAGGGAAAAAAGAAGAAATATATTGAGGATGAGATGGAGCAAATAAATAAATTAATTGAAGAAAGAGATGAAGTAATGACTAGTTTGAGGAATCAGTTAAGGGCAAATGAGGTAAAAATGGCTGAAAAACCTTCTGACGTTTCTACTATTGAAAATAAGCTGCTTAAACAACAAATGGGATATGTTGCTGACGAGATCGTAGCATTAGATAGACAATTAGGTAAACTCCACAAGAAAAAGAATAGAAACTTATTTTAAACATAAATAGACTAATCCATCAAATTCTTTTCCTTAATCACTACTTTAAAATGATATAATTAATTCAAGTATGAGGAAAGAAAGAGTAGTTGACGATTCGATTTTAATATTAATGGCAATGATGATAATAAAAGATTGATAAATCTAAGCAAAGCCTGATTGAATTAAGTCCAATTATTTCTTTTATCTTGTCTTCGTTCGCGTTTCCTTATTTCTCTCTATGATTGAAGGAACAAATTTCACAGTAGACATAAAATATGCTTAGAAAAACAAAAAATTGGTTTAATAATACACTCTTAATCTAAAAAAAGAATTAAAACGGCTTCAGTACAAATAAACATTCTGAAAATATATAATCAAAAAACACTTTGTATTTAAACATAAACAACAAAGTCAAAGACTTGTTCGCTGGAACGATTATATCAAAAATAAAGTCCATTTGTTTGAGATTCCGGACTTCTTTCCTTGAAAATTTGATAAATCAAGGCAAATAAGGAGACAAATTTAAATAAACAGACAAAAGATTGTAGTAGTTAATAATTGATAATAGGTACCTTTTTATTTCCTTTTGGGTTTTGCTTCTATAATAAAACTAGTTTTCCCTAGCACTCGAGTGAAAAACCAAGTTCTTAATTTGTATAAATTTATAATAATTGTTTACGTACCAACCGAAAAATGTATGACGAAATCAAATTTTTCAAGTAAATAATCATGTATTGACAATAATAGATCGGACAATTTATGCAACAGGATAACCTTTAGGCTAGTGTTGTTTTGGTATCACGATAGGATTAAGATACTGACATAATCTCTTTTTAACAAGAGTTTCTGAGAAATTTTGGCCCCAAATACACTTTGACTTTTGTATTAATTCATCTATTTCCGAAACCCATATACCAGCTAACTTAGGGTTTGGAGCTCTAAAGTATATGGAAAAGTTTTTGCTATCCACAAAATAATTGTTGTTAGCAGTTTGTGAGGAGTTCAACCTTGATTCCGCTGCACTAGTGTTATTACCGCTGCCAACATTACCTCCACCTGTCTCTCCATCAACAGAGTTACCATGAGCTGATTGATTTGCTATTGAGGATACACCATTTATCTTAATTTTTTGAGGATTGTTATTACTAGCAGTGGCAGATGACGACAAGCTATTAGTAACTGCACTACTACCATTGTTTGCGTCATGGCAAAGAGTTTCAGAATCTCTATCACCCCAAAAAATAATAAATCCAGTCCTAGTAAGATCTTGCGGATCAATGCAAATACGAGTAATCCTACCTTCTGGTAAAGGCCTAATTGAGAAAATATCTAGAATGTTAAGTCTATGCATGCTTTCATAGATAACAATTGTTAAGTCTTCAATGAAGAGGAATCCAGACCTCCATTCACTATTTTTTGGAGTTTGTCTTGAGTATTTATAGTTGACGGGACCGAAATATACCCTTGGGTTATAATTTCCAATGCCTGTTATAAAGTTATTTGGATAATAGCATATGTTGTTATCTGATTCTAAGAGTAATTCAAGAGCCGATTTTTCAGTAGTAGGTGGTTTTAAAAAACAAGAGTAGTTTGCAATATATTTTCCAAAAATAGTTTTATTAAGTATTTTGGAGGGATGTGTATCCTTTTGAAATTTTAATATTAAAGAAAGATCTTTTCCATCTTCAGTTGTACGTCGGGTATTTCTTACATCTAGATTTGTATTTGGAGCAAGACCAAATAAGCAGTTTGGTATGTACACTTGGGAATAGTAATTATACACGCAATTCCACCACTTTTCGTCTTTTTCCATCATCATATTTAAAACGAAATCAGATAATCTGGGCCCCGAGGCTGTTCCCAGTCCGAGTCCTCCGGACACTCCCGCTCCGAATACAGAAGTGAAACCATTCGTAATGTTTAAGTAAGTTGGTGAGTAAATTAACATCCTTCCCATCAAAAACGAGGCTATTATGCCTCTTTCATTTGTCTCATCTCCGGAAACTTGAGAAGGAACTTCTAAAGAAAACGATCTTTTAAGATTGAGGTTGGAGGAAGTGGACGACGAAGAGGAAGACGACTGAAGAGAGGATGGACCAATAACCTCAGACATGTTAATATTTGATTTAGAGCTGTTTGTAAGCTCATCCGCAACCGAACAGCCACCTGGTCCTGGTAATGAAGTACTTAAAATCCCATGTCCAGATACCGCTCCATTACTAGGTCCAATTCCAAATCCCAACGTTGTCTGACTAGGTGTATTACTATGCTCCACCAATAAATAAGGTGGTTTAGTTACGTCAAAGCTGATATTGTTTATTCTTCTATTTCTATTATTAGCAATAACATTCAGAGATGAAAGAGGATTATTAGAAATAGACAAACCTGGATTGCCATCTACTCCAGAAATATTAAAACTACTACCACCGGTACCAGATGCATCGGAAGATGAAAAGTAACAGTGATTATGATGAATATGTTGTTGCCCATGGTTATTTGCAGTTCCCTGTAAAATGAGGCTACCAATGCTCCTTAGAAGATTCATCTGTCTAGTCCAAGAGTATTCGCTTTCTTTACTCCAATTAATTCCAGAGTAAGTATTATAGTTTTCAGAGTGGAATGGAGAAGTAGCGATGTTCTGAGCAGGTAGTATCAAATTCCTTGTAATAGGAATAGGATGAGTATTTGATGGCTCTACCAAATAACCAGCACTACTGGCGTCTTGAATTCTGTCTAATTCAAGAGATAGATTACTTCCCATATTAAAAACGGTGCTTGCTCCGCCAATGGAATTCCTTCCATCCTGCAATAACAAGTGATCGGGGTTACAACCTTTGTCTTCAAATCTAAGAGTTGCCACCATATTTAAAAATGAATGAACATCAAACATTCTGTATTTTTCCTGAAACTCCCTACATTTTTCATAAAGAGAAATTTTCTGAGAAATAAGAATGTCATGCAAATCAGCTAATATAATCAAACACTCTCTTACTTCCTCTTCTGACATGCAATCTTGGAAGAAGTGTCCAAAAATATCCCAGTCCTCTAATAACTTCGCTGCGATAAGTTTGCTGTTTTCTGAAATATAAAGATCACCAAATTCATTTACAACATCCCCATTTGCTGTTGGAAAGTTTCCAGAATCGTTGTTGCTTACAATTCCATTAATGTTCATCTCTGATATACAGGAGTAGTAAACGGAAAATAAAAGCAAAGATTCTATGTAAACTCTAACAGTATATTCCAAAACAAGTTTTGACACCATACTAAAGAGTCTTTTTTTAAGGGAGATCTTGAGTATTCTTAGTTGAGGGCGTAAGTGTTCTTTAAGCAAACTAGACATGTCCAAAGAAAGGAAGTAGTTAGCCCAGCTAATCGTATCATTGCTTTCATTATTATTGCCAATATGTTTGTCATCTATATTCGTTAAATTATCATTATTACCAACGTTTACTCCATCTACACCATCTGTATTTTCCGAACCTTCCAATGGAGAAGTCATTGAATTGGGGGTTTCACCACCACTCGGACCACTGGTAGTGCTGTTCAGGTGCTTATAAGATTCCTCATACCTCTCCTTAAGAGCTCCAACAAAGTATTCTTGAAGTTTTTTGTGCAAATCTTTACAGGTTCTAATTGTAAGATACATTTGAGAGATGTTAAACAAAAGCGCGGATCTCCTAGTCTCGTTCCTCAGGTTCCTGGGTACAAACATATCTAGATCTGCAAAACATTCCTCATTTATTGTGTTCATGAAATGCCCGTTGTTCCCTCCTATATTCTCCAATATATTGCTATTGCTTTTGTTGCCGTTGTTACTGTTGTTATTATTGCTAATACCTACAGCTACAACAGTAGCTGTAACTCCAGTAGTCATCTGTGTACTGGAGACGAGAGACTCCCTACCAATTAACCCCTCCGATTCTAGATTACTCATAGTCCCTGTATTGTCCGCAGCAATATTAAGGGGAATTCCATCTCCACCAATACTACCCATTTTGATGGAGGTTTCCATTGAACCCAAAGATGATATAGCCATGCCATTTGCCATGTTTAAGCCATTTCCAGGAGCTCCAGGCAACAAAGAGCCGACTCCACTACTCGTAACACATGAATTATTCGGTAAATCAACCTCTATTGATTGTGTGTTATTGTTCTTGCTCAAAACTACTCTGCTAGAAACATTAAGATCTAAAACAGTATTGTTAGAAACGTTAACACCACCCCCAACACTAGCAGAACTCACTGGATTATTACCACTAGTACTCTCTTCTAGTGATATATTTGCAGCTCCTCCAATATCACCATTCAGAGAAATAGAAGTTTCATTAATATTATTACTAGCAACTATATTGCCATTTAAACAGATGTTATTAACACTATTGTTATTACTATTATCATTGTTAGTACCAAACAAATAGCCATTAAAATAGTGATTGTCCTTAACAAATTCTTGTTCAAATTTCAATACAACAAAAGGAGTCCACCTTTCTAAGAGAAGGTCAAGTTCATCACATTTGTGAATACATTGCTCAATTTCATTCAAAATTCCACATATAACCTCAGTAGTGATGACAGTAACAGAATAGTCTAATTCCATATCCGTTATTCCATCTATACCGACACAGTCTCCCAAATGAAATTCCCTGAGAGTAAACAAATAATCACCAAAACACCTTTCTTTGTTCTCAACAAGGCTCGGAACAGGTTTGAAAAAGAATTTTTGAGAATTGATGTCAGAATCAGTGATCTTACATATATTGTAAAGCACAACATCTCTAAGTACCATCTGAAATTGCATAATAGCATGTTGTATCACCACAAAAACAATATTTCTTACCTCTACTGATAAATTATAAAGCTTTAGAGACGAGAAAAAATTAGCAAGTGAATAAATTGTTCCAAATACCTTCGAGATTAATGTAGTATGTAAATTTCCAGTCTCCTTATCTCTATATGTTCTACCAAAATGACAAGTATCGTAAATAAGTCTAAATATAGATTTGAAGTATGGTTTGATTACCTTTCTTGCATATAGCCCAGCATAGCAAATAATAAGGTACTTAAAACTGGAGTCAAAGATGCCACACAGCTCATAACTAACGCGAATTTCAACAAGAAAGTCAAGTATACTGAGAATCTCACACTCTTTGATAAACTCAGTCCTTGTATTAAAACATTCATAAACAACACTCAACACAGGCAAAAGGTACTTTTCGTGAATAAATCTTAACACGTCAATTCTCGGTGAATTTATGACTCTTATGGAAGCCTGTTTAAGATCCTTGATTGTTGAGTTAAATACAGTCAAACCATGTAGTATTCTTGAAATTGGTATTGTTACGAAACAACTACTAATGTGACAAATCAGTTTTTTTTCCAAACAGCTTTTACAAAAAGAGCCTCCACTTATAATAGCCAAATCGCCGTTATTTGGAACACAATTGCACCTGAACTCTAAATTTCTTATACCAAATACGCCTGTCATCCCATTACTCTTTTTGCTATCTACTATAGACGCTATTCCGCTCAAGTCCTCATCATTAACTCCGCCACCACCACCACTTAGAATATAGTAAAGTGTCTTATAAAAGAGTTTAGAAGCGTTTTCCTCCATCAAAGTCTTTGGAACACTATCAAAGGCTCTAACTTCATCGTTTAACGTCCTCATCCTTTGTTCTTTTGCCGCATGCCTTGCCCTGCAACTAGCTATTAAAGCCTCTCTCCAAATCTCCGCATCTGGTCCAAATACTGACACTATCCTCATGGACACTTTCTCTGTTTGTGAACTAACGAACGAGTTTGAATACAAACTACCAGCTCCACCAGAATTCTGTTGATCTTGTGTTGAGATAGATGTATCCATTCCCATGATTTTTCTTGATCCTTTTTGATGAGAAACCAACTGCTCCATTAAACTCACTAATTTAAAATGTTTCGACTGTTCATCAGCTTCGTTTTCTGTAGGATTTGCATCAGTTGCACCTAAACATTGCGAATTATTAGGATTAGAGGTAGAATCAGAATCTAATTTTCCTGTTATATTACCGATGTGACATACATTGTCAACTCCAATAGATGGTTTTTGTTGTTTGTCAGAGTCTCCACTGTTCATATTTCCAGATACTTCCTCAAGCTCCCCTACTTGGCCATTTATATCCCTGTCTCTATTGCTATCTCCATCAATTCCTTGATCACTCTTTTCATTCAAAGAAGAAACTGGAATATTACCTTTATCCAAACTTGATTCTTGAAAAGAGGCATCTTCGATGTTATTAACTACAGATGAGCTCGAATTATCACTGTTAGGATTGCCGGAACTACCCTCTTTTTCACAACCCCTTATGGTAACATATGTAAGAATATTCTCAAGAGGAACCTGAAGTTTAAATTGGAATCCACTCTGAACTTCTCTAATTTTGCTTGAAAGCTGAATATTGTCCAACTCAATGACATAAGCTGGATGTGAATCGTCATACTCCGGAGAAAAAAGATACAAACAATCTAGTTGAATATCAAATGGAAGTATTGACGAAACAGATGGGGGTAAAATGTTTTTATTGCTTTGATATGTGGCTCCTGGTGAATCGCCACTTCCTTTTTTGCTATTTGAACCTGAAACAAAGTTCTCTGTTGGTTTTGCTTCCAATATATTCCCTCTATCCGATGAAGGCCTTAGGGAAATATTGTTAGGAAGAGGAAAGAAGGCTTCATTATTTGCTATTGGTCTTGAAGAAATTAAAAGTGCAAAGTATTTTTTTAGTGGAACTAAAGAGGACGAAGATGAGTACTGACTGCTCAAGGTTCCCATGGAGTATCCACTATTGTTGCTTCCACTACTACTTCCAATAACACTACTATTATTGTTGCTATTAATAATTCCATTATTGTTATTATTGGTAGTGTTAATTACAACGTTAGGGTTGCCTAAATTGCTGCTATTTCCAGCTGATTCATTGCCATTATGATTTACATCATCATCGTTGCCTGTGTTAGTGCCACTGTTGTCCAAACCACCAATTACACTATTTTCCGTATTTACACCTTCAGCAGAATTGCTATCTGAGCCATTATTACCAATGTTATCGTTACCAGTACCAGTATCAGTACTTCCACTATGATTATTTGCATCATCATTTCCTGTATCACAATTGTTTGTATTTGTACCTGCAGAATTCAAGTCCGCATCAAGACCACTTGAACTAGTTGAAAAATTATTGTTACTAAAATTAGAAGAAGACAATGTGTTACTAGACTGATTAATTTGTACAGCTCCAGTTCCCTCTGATACATTAAAAATTGGACCTATTTCAACATAAACAGTACCAAAAAGCACATTATCCAAGTGCGATCTCACTCTTACTGCATTTTGAAAAAGATTAGACCATTCAAACTGTTGCGAATTTTCCATAAAGAAGGGAATGTTGTGATTTAAAATCCCAGAATTGCAAGGCAAATTAAACCTTGTTATTCTAGGAGTGTTGTTACCATTACTTAAATCACCCCCCGTTTCACCTCCTCCTAAAGCGGCTGAAATAGGGGCTATCATGTTGTTTATTGGTGTTGGTGTTAAAGAAGATTCCAAACCTATAAAATCCATATTACTTATCTTATTTATCCTCACACTTTTTCCTCTAAAAGTGCCATAAAAGTACGATGAAGACTTTTTTCTATTATTTGTATTTAAACTGCGACAAGAATAGCCTATAAAATCTTCAGATCTATATTGATTGGTGTTTATAACAGAACTGAATGAGCTTGTACAAAAAGATGAGCTTCTTGGAATCGAACTCTTACTACAATGCTCAATCTTGTTACCACTGTCGTTTCCACCACTACCATCTCTAGTTGCAATGGCTGAATTATTGTAATACTTGAAACCAAATGTAGAGTCGAACCATAACTTTGATAGTGGATTTTGTATATTTTTCACGTTTAAAAACAATTTTTTGCCTCTCAAAGAGAATGTTAAGGGAGCATTATCCTCTTTAGCCCATTTTACTACTCTTTGTGTCTTGAGAGCCTCCGAAAGGTAATTTTGAATGCCACCAGAATTTTCTACCAAATGTTTTGTAAAGTCATATTGAGCAGACGCCTCCTTCAAAGTTTCTATCCTAGCAACCGAGTTAACGACCATACATATTGATTCAAGCCAAATATCTTTATCTCCTGGAGAAAGCGCCTTTAAACAGTAGTCTCTTCCATGAGTTCTAATAACAAAGTTCAAGGCGTCCTCTATGTGTATTGCAATAACGCTCGACAAATTAATCGAACCTTGTGGTTGCTGATCTTTAAATGTCGGTTCTTCTCTCCAGTAAAGAAGTGCATTGTCTGTTATATTAAGTCTGAAAAATCGTTTCTGGAATCCCTTAAAAGCAGTTGGACTTAGCTTTTCCAAGTACGAACCAACCAACGGATTTAGCCTGGACGAAGACGGAAGCATAAACGGTTCCAACAATTTATTGGGTGTAGAACCAACTGTTTCCGTTGTTTTTACTGCATTATTTGAATTTACATTGTCATTCAAACTGCTGCTACCTTCAATACCTTTGTTGTTACCACTATTATTTACTTCTGTATTAATCTCGTCGACAACACTCCCTACTTCTTTTTTATTGACCAGATTGTCATTACCTAGTGAATCAGGAGAGGGATTTAAAGTTCTAGAAGAATATTCCGGGTTTCCACTCCCTCCCTGAGCACTCGGACGCCCATTGTCGCCACAAGCAACACTCGACGCATCTTCCCTGCATACTTTTGAGGAACCTCCTTTCGAATTATCGTTATTAAGTATCCTGTTATCTTCAACTACACGGTCCTGTGTAATTGGTATCTGTGAATCACTACTCATCTGTAATATATAAATATTAGTATATTACCAATAATAATATAAAATATATTGTATAATTCACTTGTTAATATAGAAAAACCACCTAACCTTAAAGCAATAGATATATTACTAATTTGAATAACACAACAAAAAATTGTAAGTATATATTTTCCTTGCTTATTTAATACGAGGATTTATATAAAAGTTCACTTACTGTATCAATTATCGCCCTTTTACTGAAATATATTCTAGTAAAAAGGGAATTTTATTTGTCTTTAAATTTAATTCAAACTACACAAAATAGAAAAGTTTTTTATTGAAATCCAGTACAATGCTCACTCAGAACTTTTTTTCTGCATCTTAGCCTTTTCTTTACACACCTAAATATAATATATAATACGTATTTACATATGCATTTAAACTATTTTATTTTCTAATTACACGCTTATATACTCGATATATATAAATAACCTCCAAACACTTTAATAAACCAAAAATATAAATTTCTCCTCGCCCAAGTACCTTTGTCAACAATGATTAGACTTAATCCAAAGTGAATAATAAACAATAAATTCTTGTTTCCTGTGATATTTTATTCCCAGTCAAATATATCAAAATTTAGTAATGGAGTGAAAGCAAATTCTCTAGCAACTTATATAGATTTATTATAATTCCAACGATTCAAAAAACAGAATATATACAATCAAAGCGTATTAAATTCAGCGTTTCCAGAAAAACACATACGTCTCTTAATAGTTCTGATCTATTTCTCAAGTTGTCAAAGAGAAGAGTACTCTCAGAAATAAGTAATTTCTTTATGGTTTAAACACTAATCTCGAATTCACCTGATTTATGTTTCACTATTAGCTGTATTCTTTACCTTTTAGTTTCTACACCAATTATTCTACCATTTATAGTTTGAGAATGAATACATAAGATTCTCCCTCAATTGAGTGCGTTTCCCGACTGCTATACCTACAATTGAATGCCTATACTCGGTTTTATTTGCAATATTACTATTTCTAATATTTATTGCTAATATTTTTACCACTATTTTTCTTGCCTCATATATTATCTTTACCTCCATTAATACCTATTGCAATTATTACTAATAGCATTCCAATACTTAATACCGGCAATAATAAAATTTGGCGCCTGCTTGGTTGTGGGGGGGGTGAAGAGGGGGTTCGTTGGCTGTTGATAGTATTGGTATTTAGTGAGAGATAGGGTTTTAAAATATTATGAGATGATAAAGGGAATGCAAATTTACGAGAAATAAAATAGAGCTAAGAAATAACTTTTTTCCCTTTTTTCTGGAATTTTTTAGTATATAAAAACACAAATATAAATATATAGAATAAGAATACAAAGGTTCGAACAGAATTCACCATCACTCTACTGAGATTTATTAACATCATTGTTCCCTTTTGCTACCCTAAAAAATGAATAGGTGTTTTTGTCACGATGGTCACTTTAGATTTGGGCTATGTTATGTCGTTTTGGCAGTTCAAATGTTAATAACCTACTTCAGACCATTACCTATTATAGTTCAAATGTTAACATCAACTGTTTCCATCATATATATTGGGTCATTTCTGTCTCTTTCGCAAACTGTGATTAATCCTATTACAGGTGAGAAGTGCAAAAGTACAGAGTCTTTAACTAGGAAAGACGCAATGTTATCTCCAGTTATAGGCTCAGTTGCATTGTTTTCCCTCTATTTGGCATACCGTTTTTTACCAACATACTGGGTAAATCTTTTATTGACTTCTTATTTATTTATTATAGGAACGTTCACATTAATGGAGACATTGATGCAATTTGTATCTATTGTGTTCTTTAAATGTGATAACATTACAAAAGAAACTAAATTTGTCTTATGCGATTCACACTTCAAACTCGGTGGATATATTGAGAATCCTAACGACCCTAGAGGTTACGAAGTTAAAATAACAATACATCACATTTGGTCACTAGTTATAAGTCTAATTCTCGGAATTGTTTGGGTTTTAACTGACTCTTGGATAATCCATAATATGTTTGCCATATCATTCTCAATACAAGCTATTTCGTTAATTTCCCTTGGAAACTTTAAAATTGGTGCGATATTGTTATGTGGTCTGTTTGTTTATGATATATTTTGGGTATTTGGAACAGATGTAATGGTCACAGTTGCAAAATCGTTTCATGGCCCAGCTAAGTTAATATTCCCGGTTTCTCTTAATCCATGGAAACAAAGTATTCTTGGTCTCGGTGACATTGTCATTCCAGGACTTTTTATTTCGCTCTGTTTGAGATTTGATCTCAGAGAGTTCTCAAGAACTCAAAAAAACGTATACAGCATGATTAAAAATTCACAGAATACCGCAACTTTCTTCACCGTTCTCATTTCTTATTCACTAGGACTTATCACAACTGCATGTGTCATGCTATATTTTAAAGCTGCCCAACCCGCTTTGCTTTATTTGGTGCCATTTTGCTTGCTTGCCTTATTCGGGTCAGTATTATACAGAAACGAATATATTGACGCTTGGAACTACTCGGAGGAGGACAGCTCTGTTACGAGCGACTCCGATTCCAAAGTGAATCAATCCGGAAGCGAAGTTGAACTTACTGGTGACAACTCAAATGACTCACCGAAAACTGAGCTTAAACAAAGAAAAAAAAAGTAGCTTAAGATGGTCACCAATATTCGTCTTTCTCTTTAATTCGACTAAAGTGAAAACAATTGTCATGTCATGTTAGTGTTAAACTTCATTGTTATTAGCTATATATTTTTAGTAATTAATTTATGTTCAATTAATGAAATTCAAATGTTCACCCAAGCCTTTCTTTTATTTGGTATTTTGTGAATTACTGTCTGTGCATGCAAATTTTTTCCTGTTTTTTAGTGCTTTTGTTCCATTGCCAATTTTGGGGATAAAGCGAGGGCAATTATTATTAACTGGGTTTCCGGCAGTGAATAAAAGGAGATATAATTACTAAAAAGTAACATTATTTGAATATTATAACTTTAATAGACATAAAAACTACAAAAAAACAAATACTTGAATTTAATCTCCTGTAACGCACTAGTAAAAAATGAAGATATGGAAACAAATTATTTCATTAACAGTACTTGTCCTGGTAAAGAATTTCACATATATCAAGTGTGGGGAAGAGAATGTCTATTCAAATGAAACTCATGAAAGCACTTTTAACGAGGAGCGATTTGTAATTAACCTAACAGAGACTGAATACAATGAGGAAGTATTGAATGCAAACAGTGATATTGTTTGGTTCATTAAATATTTTGCACCTTGGTGTGGCCACTGCAGGAATTTAAATCCGGAAATAATAAAAGTGTCTGAATTCTTTAAAGACAACGATAAAATAAAAATAGCAAAAATTGATTGCACTAAAGAATCTAAACTGTGCAAAAAAAATAAAATTAATGGATATCCAACAATGAGACTTTATAATAAAGGAAAATATATAAAGCAGTACAAAAGTCCAAAGAGATCTCACATGGATATAATTAGATTTATAGAAAGAGGGATGCAGCCAGATGTAATAATTGTAGAAAACTCAAAACAATTAAGTGACTTAAGTTATGATTTGGAATTATATCCCATATTTATAGTGTTATTTGACGACAGAAACCAACTAAACGAGTATGTTCCTTTATTGGAAGGAATTTCAAACAAAAACGATTTTGAAATCACTCTTTCAGTTACATATAACAATACAGTCAGAGAAGGATTAATTCTCTCTCATAAATCACTAAAACATAGCGAAGCAAAAGAGTGTTTAAACCACCCATGTATGCTTGTTTTGGGAAAAGAAAACTATTCACCTATTGTGAGATTAAACAAAAACGTAGACTACGTTTTAAGCTATATACAACAATACAGGTTCCCATTTTTTGGAATTCCTTCGAAGTTAGACTTTATTGATTACCTCAACAGTGGCAATCTTATTGTAATTATTGGAATAAATGAGCAGGTACAAAGTCCGAGCAACAAAACAGAAATTATTGATCAACTTTATAATGTTGCCAAAAAAGTGCGAAACGACTTATTTTTGCCTGTAAAATTTGAAGAGAAAGATACTCCTCGTGGTATCATGTTCGCTATTATAGACTTCAATTCATATTCATCTTTATTTAGAGAATACGGAATAACTCACTTTAATTTTATGAAAGGATATGAAATTGTAATTGCAGATGGCCTTAAGTACTACTACAACAACCAAGAATATATGAGAACGGATATTCTATACGAAACGATCGAGCTCGTTATCAAACAGGACAAAAAAATACCCAAGCTAAAGGCGTATTCGATTTTCAGCATGAACTCAATTAGAAGATTCCTATATGAACTAAATACAGCAGTTAGCACCATATTCTACAAATCATGGTATCACGCTATTGCCATCACAACTGTTGCAATACTGCTTGTTGCAGGAATTACAATATTTTTGTGTCTTTTGTTGTTCGGAGACACCGTTGAATCTTATTTACTGGATGATCTCATTGAAATGGACAAAGGTGTAGTGGCGCCAGGTCATTCTAAAAGCAGCATTGATAGTGTAATTAATGAAACAGATGATAATTCGGAACCAAAAAAGGAAAGGTAGATGAAGTTGTAGATACTCCCTTAATTTTTGTTTTAGTACTTCTGATTTTAAACACTGGTTCACGCAAACATTTTTTAATTTTTTACTGTTGAAAAGAGTAAATTTTGACATTTATTTGTAATTTCAGGAATGTCACTATTTTCATACCGTTGTATGTCTTCTTTTTTTAATTTACAATGCCAGACGGTAAACACTCTAGCAATTTTGATCTAGAACAGAAAACCGTCCTTCCAATAGGCGACGACTACGAGTTCTTGGAGGACGCAAAAGAAGCAATCGAATACCTAAAAGGCGTTAGAGAAGAGGCGAGTGGTGTTAAAACATCAATAGAAAAACGAGATGAAACTGAGACTTTTTCACATATTGAGAAGGGAACACTATCTCTTTCCGGTGAATTTAGATATATACTTGAGTATGATATATCACAAAAAATCAAAAATATAAGAAGCGACCCCAACTATTCTGAGAGGAAAGGCGAGATCATTAAGTACATTAACTCTTTGAGAAGCAAGGTCTCAGATTTGACTGAAGTACTTCAAACAATTGACATTGTAACTAAATCTAACTGGGATGATATCGTCAACTCTGACCAGACACCATGTGTCACATTCGGAAAATGGAATTCCTCAAATTGGTGTACGCTACTTGAATATTTTTCGGACAAAATTAAGGAACAACCAGAATACTCGTTTTTAAACACAAAAGTGTTAAATTGGATCCTTTTGTCTCTGATTTCTATTCACTCTCTTGACTCTTATAATCCGAACGTCTCTTACAGTATGCAGGAGATAAAAAGATATTTGGAATCAACAAACTTCAAAAGTATACGGGATTCAGACTATTTTAGAATAGAAAGCATTACTATTATCATTAAATATATATTTAATCAGCAATAAAGCAATAGTGTGTATTTCACCACACTTAAACTTGGAGTGTTGCCAATTAACGGGTATACTGCTCGAACTCCTTCATTCATTAGCTAGATATTGCCACCTTCTTTTTAAGTTAACTTATACATTTTGCATGTGACTATATCGATTAAAATCAAGTATTTAAATTTAAAGCCACTTTTTGTTTGCGGTTTCTACCATACAAAAAGCGCCAAAAGCTTTGTTTTTCTTGTTCACTGCTAATGTGCTATGTGAATAATTTACAATTATAATTATCTAAGTTTGTTGAACTTGAATAAAATGGAAAAAATCTGGGAGTTAGCCAAGTCAGAATTGAAAAATGGAAATAGTTACGAGGCATCCGAAATTCTAACGAAAAAGTTATCAGAGCTAAATACCCCTGATTCTATTTACTTTGGAATTGAGAAAGCAAAAGCCTTTTTAGAGTATGGTTTAAATGATACGGCGTGCAATGTTTCTATATTTTTTATTAAAAAGGCAAGAAAAGGAAAACTAGCACTAAAGGCCTGCACTTTTGATGACATAATGGATGTTTTGATTGAAAATAAAACATTTCCTGAGAAGGACAAACTTATTGAGAATGCATTATCATGGTGTCTTGACGACGAAGAAAGATCAAAAGACAAAATTTTGAAATTAAGTTACTGGTCTTCAAAGTACTACTTTGATACTGGCAATTATCCAAGAGCACAATTTTTTGCATTTTACACAGAGGATGCCGTTTTATATTCGAAAATTATTTACGAATGGACAAAACTGGGATATAGCTCAGAAAAAGAGCTTTTTCTCCTTAGAGCAGTTCTTTCCTTACTGTCTATTGGTAAATTAGAATTTGCCAATGAACTTTATGATAAATATTGTGACTTGGTTGAAAGTAAACCTTCCCCAGAATGGACTCATGGTTCGGCACCTTCAGCGGTTATGCTAGCCTACTATTTTATTCGTGCATGTGATGGTTCGGACAATAACATGTCTTTCTCTATATTCACTTCGTTAATTAATGATTATCCCCACATCATTCAGATTGATAAGACATTCTCTGATTTTATTAGGGATATAAAGGAACGCTATTTTCCCGGGAAAATATTTCCAAATGTAAAAGACTCCATTTCAGACTCCAACAGCATATCCGATTCTACTGAACCACGTTTTAAGGTCAAGAAGACAGTGCAGGAATGAAAGTAACAAACAGTTTTACCTATTGCTTTCGTACGTTTGTTCCTCTTTGAAGATTAAGGTGCCTGGGAGAGGAAGATAACAATTGAGTCAGAATAAAGTGGATTAACAACTAATTTAGCTATAAAAAGTTGACTCACTACCTTGTTTGTCTGTTTATTTCGTGCAAAAATTCAGAAATACAGACCGTTTCTAATCATACCACAACAGTGGTTTGTCATAAGCAGAACTGGCTAATACGGTCTTTTTTTCATCATAAGGATTTGCACTTTAGGAATTACCAATGTATCTACATTATAGCTATTTTGATGAATTAAGTTGAAATAAGACAAATTCAACTCAATCACTCAAAACTGCTTCTACCTTAATATCTACTAAAAATAATGTTTCTATTTTAATTGTCGAATATATTGTATTTCGAGCAACTTAGCATTCGTTTTCTAAGGATAAAAGTTCAGTGTAAGTAGGTATCATCACTTGCAGTAAGAGCCCAATGCTTGAAATTCAAGCAACATCACTACTATTTAGTCCCTAGAAAATAGCTCAATAATTGTTGCTAGACTGCTAATAAATCAACTTTGCGTACTATCCAGAGATATGTATTTATTTACACAATATAGTAATCGCAGCTCTAAAGTTCTTGTTTTCCTTACCGACAATCACCACAAGGCCTTTGCAATACCAAATTATGCACTTCAAAGCATTTTCTCTTTGTAAAATCGGAGTAAATACATGTTATAAACAACCAAAAATATTAATGTCATTAAAAATAGCGAAAACCAGCGTTAACACGCCGGCCAAACGGAACAAAAGACAGAGAGCCAATTGAGTGCATTTTTGCCTTTTATGCATTTAAACATACAGTATCAACTAAAATAGTATGTAATTATACCCCATTGCACACTTGATTAGAGAAGATAAATCAAACTGAAGGTTGTACACAAGTTAAGTCGAACAGTTATATATATAACTGCGAGAAACAAACCCTCAATCTCCATTAAAATTCTGTGGCATATCAAATCATAGCACTCGCCTGCAATTATTAAAATAAAACTCTTGTAAAACCGGAAACAAATAAGAAATCTCAGGACAACAGTCAACTCTTATTCCACCATTTCTTTCAACTCCTATAAGTCTGACTCTATGACACTGAAGTAAACAACGAATCAACCGTCCCCATCCTTAAATATAAGACGCCTTCAAAACCCTTTCCTCAGGTGGGACAAATGTAGACACCGTGGGTAGGCCCCTTCCACTGAACACCATAGATATCCCGCGGCAAAAATTACCATAAACCAATGCCAAAAAGGCCGGCACCAGCCTCCGTGCCAACAGAGGCTCAGACGGCGCTCACCCACCGGCTCACCGGGGCGGAAACGTACGGGTTACGAGGATCGAACTCGTGATCTCTCGCGTGTTAGGCGAGCGTCATAGCCACTAGACCAAACCCGCTACGGAGGTGGGTCCCCAGATACAAGCCAATATTATTGAAGTATCGTTGTCTGCTTGAATAAATTGGCTTCTCTGTAGAAGAAAAAACAAACTAAAAAAGGTTCCAACATCATATTAATCTGTACTTATGCACATGCAAATTTGTACACTATGTGAATTTGTTTGTGTAATAAGCATTGTTTTAAAGACTGACATTTTTGCTAAATGGAAAATATAAGGTTTTTGCACATTAAAACGCACAAACTCTCCTTAAAAGTGCTAAATCAGTTTTAAGAATAACCTAATTTCGGTTTATGGCGAATAATTTCTTTTTCTTAAATTTCCGTACAAGTAAAAAATTTGGGCGGTAAAATGGATTCTGCATTTTTGCAGTATAAAAAGATTAAGGCATTACTTATCACTCCCCACAGACTGGTTAAAAATAATCCATAATCACTCGAAAAATAATAAATTTTTTTTTGAATAGTTTATAATGGCAGGAAAATAATTTTTCATCAAACTTAGTGCAAATCTTGATTTAAATAATACATTAACAATAAAAGTGAGTCACTTGGAAATAATTAACACTAAAGTGTGAAACTGAATAATAGTTGAATATTTTTTATATGTAAAAGCAAGTATATATTTTAGGTAAACAAGTGTGATTTAAATTTAGTATTGAGTCCAGTAAACAGTCTAGCAAAATATTATGTCATCAATAGTAACATCTCTAAGCTTTAGAAATCAGGGTAAGTCAAATGATAAGAAGGGTGATAATGTTGCAAAAATAGTGAATAATTCGAAAAATGACATGGCTGGAACAATTAAGTTATCTCAAGACTGTACATCTCCTAGTTTAAATATGGAAGGAAAGGAGGTCAGTTTTAAAAAAGGGTGTGCCCTTACGGAAACAAAAACATTGGACTCTTTAAAAAGAAATGAGTTTGGTCCAATTAATTCAAATTGGTTTGGAGAGTTTAACAAGGATGGTTCTATTTCATGTATAGGGAATAATGGCAACATTAGAATATTGTCTGGTGATATTGTTTTGTTAAAACTTTACAATGGTTTAATAAGAGGAACGAATTTTTCATTAAAAATGGAATTATTTTCGGGAGAATGTAATTTAATATGCCCAACATATAGTGATTCATTTGGAAATCATTATTGGGCAGTTGAAATGGAGCATCCAGGATCAGTAAAAATATCAATTCAGGTGACAGAGAAATTTGTTGATGACTATAAAAGTCTTGAAGAATTAAATAATTGTCTGAAATGCAATTTTATAATCGTGGAACCTAGACTTTATATAAACGATGTATTTTTGCCTAGTTCTGGTATATGTATGCAAACTTTACTAAGTCAATGTTTGGGTAATATTAAAAATTGGAAAAGAAGATTGGAGATTACATCTAAATTAAATTATAATATGGTTCACTTTACCCCTTTACAGACATTTGGTCAGTCTGGTTCATGTTATTCAATTGCAAATCAGAATGAGATATCATCTATGTTTTTCGACTGTGAAGACGAAATAAGTGAAAAAGATGACAAAAACACAAAAATTATAAATATGGAATACACAAAAAAAGAGAAATATGAATATTTGAAAAAAGTCATTCATGAATTGGAAAGAGATTACAGAATCTTATCTACATGCGATATTGTGTTAAATCACTCTGCCGATAATTCGCCTTGGTTGGTAGATCATCCAGAGTCTGGTTATTATATAGAAAACTCTCCACATCTAAAAGCAGCCGTAGAGTTGGACCTAAGGCTCCAGGAGTTTTCAAAAGACATTGTAAATGGAAAATACGCAAATAAATATGGAGTTAGTAGGAACATAACAACAATCAATCATGTTGATTCGTTGATTAAGTGCTTAAAAGATGAAGTACTGATCCCATTTAATATGAGAGAATACTTTGAATTGAATAAAAACGAGATTATTTCAAATTTAAATGATTCCGGAAGTGAAACAAAAAGCGATGACATTTTGGATGACATCATCGAAAAAATTGAAATAGATGGAGAATCTTCTCTTGAGAGTAAGCTTTATAATGTAATAATCCACTTCACATGTAGAGAAAGAGGCAAGAAAATTTCTGTTCCAAGTTATGTTTTCAGAAAAATAGGGATTGAACAAGTTGGAACTGACATTATGGAGGTACTTGACAAAATACAAAATAGACTATATAGTTTTGCGGATAATATTGTGGATAACATTTGTGATTCGGTTAGAGGTTTGATCGTTTGGGAAAGAGTTGAGTGTAACAAAGGCCCAATAGGACTTAATCATTGGGAGGCCTTGACTCCGAGATATTTTACTCCAATAAAAGATAGAAATGGAAAAATGCAGTATTTGGCTAATAATGGTTGGGTTATGGGTTGGAATGCAAAAAAGGATTTTGCCTCTTCGGGGAGCTTTGTTTATCTTAAAAGAGACCTAATTGTTTGGTCAGACTGCGTTAAATTAAGATACGGAAGAAAGGAATCAGATTCACCTTTTTTATGGAAATGGATGGCCGAGTATTGCAGAAGTGTTGCTGAGATATTCCACGGAATTAGATTGGATAACTGTCATTCAACTCCGTTACATGTTGCTAAGTATATGCTGAGAGAATGCAGAAAGGTGAGACCAAACATTTGGGTTTACGCCGAACTATTCACTGGTGACTATCAAGTTGACTTAGAATTCGAAAGGGTTTTGGGATTAAATGCGTTGATTAGAGAAGCAATGAGATCGGAGACCCCAGGGTCTCTTGGTTATTCTGTAAGTAATTATAGCACTGCCCCAATAGGTGGTTTGGCAACAATACCTTCAATGTTTCAAGAAGTAAATATCGATAAAAATAAGGAGAATTACGATACTAATTTGCCTGTAGTAGATGGCCTTAAACCACTTAAGAAATTCTCCTGTCCTGCTATATTCTTCGATTGTACTCATGACAACGAGACACCATGTGAAATTAGAACTCCAATCGACACTCTACCAACAGCAGCTTTGGTTGCTTCAGCGAACTGCGCCTTGGGTTCAACAAGAGGATTTGACGAACTTGTACCACACAACATTAGTGTTGTTTCTGAAAGAAGACTTTACCAAAACTATATTTTGAATCTAAATGGTGATGGTTTAGTATCACCTAAAAACGGGGATAACGACAAGAATATAAGCTTAAGATCTC
Organism: Cryptosporidium bovis; assembly: GCF_009768925.1. NCBI lineage: Eukaryota > Apicomplexa > Conoidasida > Eucoccidiorida > Cryptosporidiidae > Cryptosporidium > Cryptosporidium bovis. Next base: position 50,529 of record NW_027125042.1, read on the forward strand.
GTTCAAATAGTTTGGGACCTTTTAAAAGATTAGCAAGTAATTACTTGTCTGAATTATCAACCATAAACTGGAGCGGTGTTGGTAATTCAACAAACAATACGAACATATCAACTGAAATTACCATAGAATGGAGGCATCCTGCTACAAATGTTGAAATACGTGGTGATTGGGATAATTGGAAAAATGGGATTCAATTGAAGAAACATCCAAATGGAAATTTCATGACTAAATTGTATATCAAGTTTGGAAAAAATGATCGTGAAGACTCTTGTTTAATAAATGGTGAGGACAGATCCGTAAATGTAATATTTCCAACAAATAATCGTCTGCAGTTTGAATATAAATACATAGTCGATGGTAATTGGGTTCACGACCCTAATTTGCCCTATTCATCTGATGACAATGGGAATATAAATAATATTATTACATTACTCAAAAGACAGAGATCAATAGCCTCCTTATCCAAATGGAAACACGGAGATAGGCTTCCTGGCATAATGGAAGCAAGAAAAACTTTAAATAAATTACACCAGAGAATGTCAGTGAATAGTTTTAACGAGTCTCACGTTCACTACTTGACTCAAGATATCATTATGGTTCAAAGGTACAACCCAAAAATTCAAGAAAACATTTATTTCATAACTCATTCATCCTTTAATATGAATAAGACTGACCAATTACCAGAATTAATAGTATTGGATGGTTGCATTAAAGATACTGTGTTTGCAGGAACTCTTTATGTTCCAAATTACACACTTCAATACAGGAATGACTTGAATAGAATACATGGCATAGATTCGGAATTGCACAAATATAAGAATCTTGAAGAAATATCTTATGTAAGTTACGACGAGGCTAGCAACCAAACTACATTAAGATTTAAGCACTTCCCCCCTGGATCTTTACTAATACTCCATACAATCAAACACAAAGGTTACAGCATAACCCAAAATGTGCTTGATGAATTCTACAGAAATATAACGACAACTCTTCCTAGAATAATGAACAATTTTTTGTATTCAGAAAAGTGTCATCCATCTGACGCCATTAACTATATATTATTCAGTTGCAATAATGAGGAATTAGACAGAAGTCAAGGAAAAAGAGGAGTTTATAACGTCCCTAATTACGGCGATTTTGTTTATTGTGGAATATACAGTTGTCTAAACGCACTTGACACTGCAAGAAGAATGGAAGACAATGGGAAAAGTCACCCTTTTATAGTTCACCTCAAACAGGGGTCTTGGTATATGGATTATTGTATTGAAAGACTCACTGATTACAGAGGTATCGGGTTTAATGGGCATAATGATATCATCCCAAATGACTTAACCCTCAATGATGATATCAATAAACACGAGAGGCCATTGTATGAATTGGCAGAATGGGTTAGAAGCCAATATAATTTAATTAATAAAGTAGCAAATATCTCACTTGAGTGTATAATAACATATATAGATATCATGTTTTCGTCTATATATAGATATGTTCTGTACTATATACTTAACAATGATAAGAATGGTATTTTCGATGAAATAGACCCTGCAAAAGTAACCGATTTGTTAAAGAAACATGATCCTCTTTACATTCATCTACTACTGGCAACATACCAGGTATATTCATACGTCCCATCTTCGCCTCTTATTTGTAAATCCAGGATCCCATCAATATCAGCAGGACTTCCACATTTTTCCACAGGATTTATGAGAAGTTGGGGTCGAGATACCTTTATTGCATTTAGAGGCATACTTTTGTCCTCAAAAAGGTATATAGAGGCAAAACAAGAGATTTTGGGGATAGCTAGGTTAATGAAAAACGGACTAATACCAAACCTCATCGACTCTGGAAACTCTCCGAGATACAATGCAAGAGATGCAACTTGGTTCTTCGTTAATGCAGTTATGGAATACTGTAAATTAGTTCCTAATGGTTATGAGATAATGAATGAAATTGTCTTATTAAGATATCCTATATCGGTATCCGAAATACTGTCTTTGAAGCAAAAATATGCCTTTGAATGGCTTTTAAACAAAACCAATAGCAATGATACAATAAAGGAACTAAGACTTTCTGACATTATCCACTTTGTGTTCACAAGACATGTCAATGGGATTAAGTTTAGAGAAGAGAATGCGGGACCAAAGTTGGACGAACAAATGAAAGACCCCGGTTTCAATATTGAAATAAGCTGGGAAAAGGTGAATGGTTTTATTTATGGTGGAAACGTCCATAATTGTGGCACGTGGATGGATAAAATGGGGTCTTCATGCAAAGCTAATAACAAGGGTATACCTGCGACTCCGAGAAATGGAGCAGACATTGAAATAGTCGCATTATTATACTCTGCAATATCCTATGTAACACTCCTGGAGAAGGATAACAAGTTTCCTTACAAGGGAGTCCAATATTCGGAAAACGGATTTATAAGTTATTCAGATTGGGTGAAACTCATTAAGGATAACATTGAATGCTATTTTTACATTCCAAGTGAAAACGAGATTAAAAGTAATAATGAATATAAAATAGAAAAAAAGTTTATAAATAAAACGGAAATCTACAAGGATACTTGTGGCTCGTCCCACGGATGGACCGACTATCAACTTAGGTGCAACTCGGTAGTTGCAATTGGAATTTCAGTTGATTTATTTGACGTAGATCATTCTCTAAAAACATTGAATAGTGTGGAAAATTATCTATTTACCCCAAATATGCTCGGAATCAAAACTTTAGATCCTTCTGATTATAATTATAGACCAAATTACGACAATTCCAACGATTCTGATGACTATAATGTGGCCCATGGTTTTAATTATCACCAAGGTCCCGAGTGGGTTTGGCCACTAGGTTACTTTTTAAACGCAAAATACAGGATACTAATAGAAAAGAACAAAAAATTAGGACCTGAAATGTCAAGGAAGATTGCAATCTACGAAACTATGAAACATCTAGTGAATCACAGAAACCATATTCAAACTGATCAGTGGGGCTCTTTGCCAGAACTGACAAATGATAACGGTTCTTTTTGTAAAGATAGTTGTTTTTCTCAAGCCTGGTCAGTTGGTACTATATTATCGTTCTTAACAGGTACAATGGATAAATAAAAAAACATCAAATTCACTTAAATATAAAATAGGAATGATTTATTTTGTTTAAATAATATTCTTTATTTTACCTTTTTCTTGTCATTTCTTGACACGTCATCACCCCAAAATTGCATGTCCACATAATATATTCATTTATTAAAAATTAAAGGGGAATTTTTGTTTCCTTTCTTTTTAATTTAAAAAATTGATGTATTACTGAGATTAAATAGTAATCAGTGTAGTATAGAGGCAATACCAACGTTAGAATAAATAATTCAATACGAAAACTACCAAATGAGTGTAATAAGAATAAATAAGGATGAAAGTATTGATGAAATAGTGAAATTCTATGAAAAAAGTAAGTTTTTTATAGTTATCAATACAAAATGTTGATTTTTCTGAAAATTACCCTCTAAAAATGTATCGTTTAAATCCGATAATTATAAAGTTATTCAAACACAGAAGAAAACGGTAGGTAATATTTTCGGTTTTTAAATTAAGGAATTTGATGGAATTTTTAACGAATAAATTAACTACCTTTAGAACCAAAGCTTATTGAATGAAAATATTAGATTGAGAGCGAAAATAAGAAATAACTACGCAAAGAACAATAAGGATATATTGGATAATTATTTGTTATTCGCAACTCCACCTCCTCATTTGAGTCAAATAAGAAGAGTGAAATTTCAACCAAAATTGTCACCAATAGCTCAGTCACCTGGATCGGAAAGAGTCTCAAAACAGTCTATAGAATGCGTTAAAACAAAGGATTTAAAAAGTGTTTATGTTCAAACAGAAGAATTTAACGACTTCCCTAGGGATGATTCCAATAAAGGAAAAAATAAAATCGATACAGACAATTCAAGAAAGAGGATAGGTAAATTAAAGGAGAAAAAGCACGACCTGAATATAAATTTAACGGAAAAAATAGTGGAAAAAGAATGCAATGTGCGAGAAAAGATCAACATCGAAGGCATTGAATCGGGAGAAATGAAAGAAAATGTCAATTTAGAAAATAACCTGATTAATAATATTAAAAAAAAATATCCTCTAAGAGAAAATTCAAGATATGTATCATATAAGGTCCCCTCGCTGAGGGTAAAATTAAGAAGAGATACCGACAAACCAGAATACAACCCATTTAAGACCCATAACTATTTTAATACAAGAATAAAATGAAATATACATTAAGATCGATTAGTATATTATATTTTTTTCATTATCTGCATTATTTGACGGAAATAGAACATGAATAGGCTTTCCCTCAGAAGCAGAGAATAAAAAATTGGAACCTCTCCAGGAAACAGCATTCTTTTTATATAAATACTCAACATCATCATCATTACCAAAATAATGTGGATCAACAATCAGATATTGTACAGAGTCCTCAACTGAGCAACTACAACCTTTGCATATCTGAATTCCAACAATTAGATAAGAATATTCGCCAAGATTAGCAATAACTGGACTTCCAATTGTTCTAAAATGCTTTACAATTACCTCATAATCGTGAATGAATTCCAGAACTCCAATGTAAAACTTTATGCAGGAATAAACACCAATATACAATGAAAGTAAGAAAGAAGCTTGGACAATTCCAAGGACTGTTTCAGATCCTACTTCAAGTTCAAAATTCAATGTGTCTGTTTCCCTAATTAATTCTTGCATTTCAATGATAGACAAGACATGTTTATTAGTGTAGTTATTAATAAGGTACCAACTTAATACCATTTGTACTGTTTTATAGGTGCATGTCCATCCAATATCTTTAATACTAGGGTCTTGATTAAAATGATAGAAATAGAAATCCCCAATTATAAAATCTAATTGGTTGTTTAGACATTTGACCTTTAGTACATAAACCCCCGTGGTGCCACCATCATTATTATATACATAACACTCACGCATTTGGTTATAGTAAAATTCGTATTTAACATCTTGTTCACCACCCATCCTACCAGACAATCCTTCTTGATTAATATCACACAAAAATTTTTCTTTGTTTGATTTATCACTTACTTGCCTTTTCATTTCGTGTTTGAGTTTTTCAATGATCCCAAGATGTGGGGAAATTATTTTGTTTTTATAGTAAATATCTGAAATATAAAGTTCGTTATCATCAGATATTTGTTTAATACTTTTTGGGATTAGTGCTAGGTCTTTTGAGATAAATGGCATTAGTGGTTTAATATTAAAAACATCACACCATCTTTTTCTGTATTTTTTTTCTTCAATGTCCCCATAGAGGAGTCCGGTGTTTAACAATGAAATAGGAATAGAATAATTTGGAAGCTTGAACAAGTAAAATCCAAATTGAAAATCATTCTTACAGAAAAACAAAGGAGATCTATTAGTGTATCTATATCCAATATAGTTGCATTTATTTATAAAGCACCTTCTTACTTGTTCTTTAAATTCTGTGTTTATCAAACCATTGTGTTCTTTTGTGGATAACAACCTAAATATGCAAGCTTGGAGATTCAATGTTAACTCTAATGAGTTATCATCAGATCCACGTGTAATTTTAAATGAGCTAAAAAAGTGAGGGCTCAGTTCAGCAGTATTTTCTGAATTATTGTCATCAGGAAGATCCGATGTGCCTATATTACGTGAAAAGTAAACTGGTACTTGTAAAGGAAATGTATCATGATCTTTTTTCCTTATTCTGTGATTTATATTGTAATAGTAAACAATGCCATTTCCAGAACTTATTGAAAGATTTGTCTTAATTATTTCTATTATATCTTTAATTACTTTTAACATTCCACCAGATTTATCATTATCTGTGTAAGTAAATGGAAGAGAGATTTGAAATTCTGAGTTTGTAAAAAATCCCAATTCTGAATAATTAGTTACTACACTTACTACAGTATCAGGAATAAGATAACTATTTTTTTCCCCCAAGGCAAATATCTTCAATGAATATATTACAGACTCCAAGTTAAATACAGGGAGTATAATAAAATTAGTAAAGGTTTTTGGATCCCATAAACTATTTATTTCCTCGTCTCTATGTTCATTTATTATTTCAAACCATTCATTATAGTCATATTTCCACTGAAAAATTCCCAAAACAGTATAACCAAATGGAAGAGTCACCAAAACATCATAGATAAAATCTACTATTGGTCTATCCCAATCGTTAAGATTTAGCTTCAACACATCTGATATTATCACTAGTTTATCATAACCCTGTTTTTCAGTTGGTTCCATTTCTTTGTAAAACCCTATAACAAAATATATTTCATTCATTGTCTCACCAACCTCCCCTTCAATTATTCCCATTCCATTTAACACAGTGATTAACTTGTCCAACACACAGATCTTTGTTCTTTCAAGATCCTTAATTATTGACATTTTCACCTTTAATTCAAATGCCCTTTAAATGAAATATGAAACTCCATTTGAAAAAATATTATTGAAATCATTCATCCAGGAAACTTATTAATCAAATATACCTCTATTTTGTAAGAGAAGAAAATGAACAACTTCAATTTATTAAGGTTGTATCACATGCATGCATAAAATGAGTCACGTAATCCCTATTTCTATACCTCCCCCTTTGTTTACTGAATAAAAATATACGGAAACTGATTGCGTGTTTTTCACTGATTTACAGGTAACTATAAGAAATAGAAGTAATTATTTTACTCCATACCACTTACACATAACCGTCTTAAATAACTTTCCTTATCTTTTTAAAGGGTTTGGCTACATAAAGGAAAAATGAAAAAAATATACATGGCGCCATTTTGCTCTTCACATAAGTAAATGCACGAGAAATAATATTAAATGAGAGTATGTATTCAAATAGAAAATAAATCTTAGATTTCAATGAGTTTGTTGGAATTAAAGTATAAACCTCTAATTCAAACTTTAGTTGTCTATGAGGGCTAGAATTCATCGCGAATTGTTGAATCTGTAGCCTCATCATATTTTGTCAAACTTGAAAAGGCACCAATAATTAAGACAATCGGTTTAACAATAACAAAATAGACTATTCCAAGTCTCCTTGCCACAATGTAGATACAAACTGCGATAAAAAAGTAGAAAGAACACCATAACGAAAAGATCTCCCGTTCATTTTTCTTTTTTATCTGAATAAACACAGAAGTATTCTCCTCAAGCTTGCTTTCGTACTCCTTGTAATTGGTATTAGTTTGCGAAATTATATCTTTATCATCAATCAAAACGCGTTCTGAGTTATGAAAACGCTTTATCTCTTCTTTCATTCTAATTTTCGTGTTCTGCAGCTCAAACTGCAGTTCTTTTGAACTATCCTCACCGTTGTACATTTTCAGCAGTTCACTATTCAAAAATTATTAATGTATAACATCAATCCACAAACTTTGTATTCTTAATAACTATAATTTCCTCCGCTTCCGCAGCTCCCTTTTGTTTGGCCTCGAAATTAACTAGATTAGTAGTTTTCCCGCCCGAATTCATGTTTTTAAATAAAAGTTAGAGGGTAAATCAAAAAAAAAGTGAAAGAGTTTTTTTTTAGAATAATCTGAATTATATGGTTTAAATAGATTTAAGACTGTGGGAAGGTGCTAATTGGTTTACAATTTGTTATTTTTCACTAAAATTTGAACCTCTCTTCTACAATCGTCTAGAATTGTGAACTAACACTTGTTTGGTAGACTGTAAATATATAATTAATCGTGGAGTAATTGCTAAAGATTCATATAATCAATTTTTTCTTTTTTCAGATAAAATACTGATTTTTTTGGATACCTAACACAGTTTTGTTCGGAGAATTACTATTGTTACTGTTCTTTACACATCTGAATATTACTCTTAACAAGAAAGTGAGGCATACTATTTAAATTGAATAATATGTTGGAACTAGAAGTAGCTAAATATGTTGATCCTTCACTTCATTTTTACGTCAAAAGAATCGAGTTTTTGGACTTGTCTATTAGTTTAAAAAAAATGGATGTGAGGAGACTGCATTCACAAAGGAACGAAATGAATTTAAAAGGTATGTTTTAATTTAAATACACTTAAAGGTGTTAATAGTTAATATCGATTTATTTAATCGCACACTTGACTTGAATAACACAAAAGTGAGGGAGCTCAGAGAAGAACTTCACCACTTACTTGAGTCGAATAGTTATGTAGGAGAAGTAATAAAGGTTATGGGGAGAAATAAAGTATTGGTAAAATTGAGTCCGGAGGGGAAATTTTTGGTAGATATAACTAAGAATATTAACATTTCAAAGTGTACAGTGAACACAAGGTAAGTTTGGTGTTTTTATGTACTAAAAAGGCCTTATATTTACCATCTATTTCCTTTTATTTATACAGGGTCGCATTATTGAGTGATTCATTCAAGCTACATCGTATTTTCCCAACAAAAGTTGATCCATTGGTTTCTTTAATGAAAGTAGAAAAGGTTCCTGATAGTACATATGATATGGTTGGTGGTTTGGATGAACAGATTAAGGAAATAAAGGAGGTGATTGAGCTTCCGATAAAACATCCAGAAATATTCGAAAGTTTGGGCATTGCCCAACCAAAAGGAGTTCTGCTTTATGGTCCTCCAGGGACAGGCAAAACATTACTTGCAAGAGCAGTTGCGCATCATACAGACTGCACATTTATCAGGGTATCTGGTTCAGAGCTTGTTCAAAAGTACATAGGAGAGGGAAGTCGCATGGTTAGAGAGTTATTTGTTATGGCAAGAGAGCATGCCCCCTCTTTAATCTTCATGGACGAAATAGATTCTATTGGTTCCCAAAGAACGGAAGGAGAAAGTGGAGATACCGAAGTGCAAAGAACAATGCTTGAACTGTTAAATCAACTAGATGGTTTTGAGTCAACTCAAAACATAAAAATCATCATGGCTACTAATAGAATAGACATACTTGATGATGCCTTACTCAGACCAGGACGTATTGATAGAAAAATCGAGTTTCCAAATCCAAATGAGGATGCTCGTCTTGAGATTCTTAAGATTCATAGTAGAAAAATGAATTTGGTTCGTGGAATCAATTTGAGAAAGATATCCCAACAAATGAAAGGAGCATCAGGAGCAGAGTCAAAGGCTGTATGTACAGAAGCAGGAATGTTTGCATTGAGAGAAAGAAGAAAACACGTCACACAAGAAGACTTTGAAATGGCAGTTTCGAGAGTAATGAAGAAGGACAGCGACTGGAATACTAGTCTTAAAAAACTATGGAAATAATAACTAGATTCCTTTTTATCAAATAAGGGGTAATATTGTATAAATGAGAAATATATAGATAATACTAATAAACAATAAGAACAAATATTTTATATTATTATTGATAATATGACAATACCACATTTAGTTTTTACTAGTCATTAATCTTCCATTTCAACATCTTCAAACATAAAATCAATGTTCCCGTTGCAACTTTTATAATTCTCATTTTGAGATAAACAAGAATTTCCTTGACTAATACCAACGTTATTGAAATGAATCCCGTTTTTATTAAAAGCAAATAAAAGCCTAAGATAATCACTTATGTCTACTGTAAATCCTCTCTTTGAGGACAATCCTGTTTCCTCCAGGATATTGAATACTAACGTTTTAAATGGCAAATTTGTCTTCTCAAAACCGTTTAAATTAGACCAAATATTGTAGTTGTTTTCCAATACACTCAAAACTGTGTTGTTATTGAAATTAGCTCTAATTGTTTTCTTCTTTCTTGAAAAACATATTCTCATAAGACCGTCCCATTCCTGGAAACTAATAGGAACACTAGTTTTTACAGGTTCAAATTTAACTACCATTGAATTTACCTTCGGGGGTGGATTAAAACTTCCAGGTGCAACTTTGCAAACCCTTGTTACTTTACTAAGCAATTTGGTGTTTACTGTTAACCTACAATAATGTTTATCCCCCGGTTCTGCTAACAATCTAAGTGCAAATTCTTCTTGAAACATCAACACTGCACATCTGTAACTTGTTCCCAAGGATAGTAACCTAAAAACAAATGGAGACGAAATTTGGTATGGTAAGTTTGCTGTGCATACATCAAATTCCCCGAGCGAACCTCTTAATGCGTCCCCTTCTTTTACTTCTAAATTATTAAAACCAAAATTTACTGACCTTTTTTTAACTTCTGCAACCATTCTTGGATCAATGTCAAAAGCCACAACTTTTCTAGCCAATGGCAATAGCCTCATAGTTAGATTTCCCGTACCAGGACCTATTTCTAAAACTGTATCTGTTGGTTTAATATTTGCTGCTTGTATTATTTTGTCCAATATTCCTGTATTCTTCAACAAATGTTGACCTTTTTTCTTGTCCAATATAGTATTTACAAAGCTGGATCCTCTAATGCCATTATTCTTCTGTTTGTTTATGCATATCCCACTCTTTATTACCTTCTCTCCGCCTCTGCATGAATTAGAGCTTAAGTCATTAATTCCTATTTTCTTTGGTCTATTTCCGCCACTATTAAGATACTCTTTTCTAATAACCACCATATTCTCAACTCCTCAAGACAGTTCACTTAAAGCTGAAATGACTTGCTTAATCTCTGTTAAGTGTTTAGCTTTAACCAGATTTTACCACCTTATTATTTCTCGCCTGGGAAAAACCACTTGTCAAATATAAACTCTCTACCCAAACAATTCGTTATTATCCTTCAAAAACAAATAATAATATCAATCAAAAAGTACTCAAACCTTTCTCAATTTTTTTATTCCCAGTACTACTACATTCCCTTTAAATCACCTTTATTTCTTGTTCTTATTGATATTCATCTATAAATAATATTAAATAAGCTGCCCGCCAAGCGATAATAGTAATATAAATGGTAACTAAATAAAGTCTTGTCTAAAATAATAAAATACGAATTACTAGTCAAAGATTACAGTTTGAGAGGAAACTCATAGGGTTTTTTTGGTATTTCCGGAAAGTTAATTCTTTTCTCAGAAAAAAAGAGTAACCTGAGCAGTAAGGAGATATACACAAGTTAGGTGTGACCTTATAAATAAGGTACTGAATATTCTGAGCATAAAGCGCCCAAGAAAATTAGGACAAAATGGGAGGAAGAAGAGTAAAGAAAGGAACCAAGGGAGATAGTGCTATGTTTATAACAAGAGCACAAGCACTTAAGCGTCTCCAGGTATCCTTGGCCGATTTTAGAAGGCTATGTATACTAAAGGGAGTATATCCACGTGAACCCAAAAAAAAATTGAGTGGATTAGATAAGACTTACTACCATTTGAAGGACATAATCCACTTAAAGTACGATCCAATACTGAGTAAGATACGTGAGCTGAAGGTGTTCTTGAGGAAATACAAAAAGGCAATGGGTAGGAATGATCGTACGAAGGCCAAGGCAATAATGGATAATAAGCCAGTAATCACCTTGCAACATATAGTTAAAGAGAGATATCCATGTTTGGCTGACGCTTTGAGAGATATAGATGACGCTTTGTCCACATGTTCGTTATTTGCATCATTGGGTGCCAGTGATGAATATGGCATTTCATCCTCATTAATAAAAAAATCATCCCAACTAGTTGATGAGTTTATGTATTTGGTATCAGAATGCAACTTTTTGAGAAAGTCGTTTATTTCAATAAAAGGTTTTTATTTCCAGGCCCAAATTCTTGGAGAGACAATAACATGGTTAATGCCACACCAATTTACCCAAAAAATTCCTGATGAGGTTGACTTCAAGGTAATATCGACCTTTTTAGAGTTTTATCACACTTTGCTTAAGTTCGTTAACTTTAAGTTATACAAACTAAACAATATGACTTATCCACCATCTATAGACGACAACCTGCTCAATAGTGGTGCGAGATTTCTATCTCTGAGTTCCTATAATCTATCAAATATGAGTAATACTAATGGAAAATCTGACTTGTCAGATTATACAAGAAAAGTGGAAGATAAAAAACTTTTCTCAGGTTTGACATTTTTTGTTTCTAGAGAAGTCCCATTAATTCCCACTTCCTTTTTGATTAAGTCATTTGGAGGGCAAGTTGGTTGGGAAGGTGAATACTCTAAAATTAAAGAAAAGGACAATATTACTCACTTTGTTGTAGATAGACCAATTAGTTTCCTAAAAAAGTCAATGAGCGAACATCCAAATTCAGAATTTATACAACCACAATGGTTATTTGACTCAACCAATGAATCAATAAGGTTACCTGTTCGTCCTTATCATCCAAGTGAAAAACTTCCTCCACATCTTTCTCCTTTTGTGGATGATAGTTCTCAGGGTTATATTCCAACTCAAAGACAAATATTTGATGATTTAAAACAACCAAACAAACTTGAAAACAAAAATTTAGGTGACTTTGATAGCAATTCTACTGTCGCAGATGACTCCTTATCCAATGACGAGTCCGATCCAGAACTTCAACAGGCAAGAGAAGACGCATATTTCGAATCAATTGAAAAAGAACGTTCAAATCATACCGGTAACTCAATTTTAGAAAGAAGTGGTGACGAAGAAAACGACTCCCACCATAAAAACAAGCTAGAAGAAACAAAAGGAATAATTAAGAAGAGGAGGGAGGAGGAGCAAATGGAGCAGCGAAAGGCATTATTAAAGAAAAAACATAAGAGACTATTGCAGAGAATTGAACATTCCAAAAATATTCTTTCTAAAAAGGCGAAAAGACTCGAATCTCGCAGAAATAAGCTTTCAAGCTAGAATAATCGTTTAGAAACTCATTTTTCATGTTATCTTCAGTATTATGTCTCGTATTTTCGTTAATAATAATATAGTACATTATTTGTATTATCCACTTTACACTCAAACTATCTCCTATTTTACTGGCTATATAGACTGACGTTTTATAAAACAAAATTCAACAAATATGTTCTCTAAGTTATATATAGCCTGTTTTATTTTTCTTCCTTTTAAGTAATCATTTTGATCTTTTTTCACTTTTTTATTTCCAACACGAATCAAAATAATCCGTTCCCCATTTTATTTATGACATTTCCCGCCATTAGTGGATCTTGAATTTATTTCCATGCAAGAGTTAAAAGGGGAGAAGACAAATATCAGTAAAGTGATAAAAGTTTTAGAAATTGGTTTCACTTATTAAATATTTTCCTTTAGATTAAGTAGCATTGTTGACGATCACATTTTCATACTTAACGGCGTGTGAATTGATAAATTGTAAAATAGCATAATTCTTGAACAAATAGGAAAGGAAAAATGGTTAACTATAAGACAAGCCCATTACTTTCAGAGTGGAAAATCACACCACAAGGTCCAGGTGCACAAACCGAGAAGGAGGAAAAGGCTCTGTCAAGTTTGAAACAGTTGTTGGAGGTTCAGAATAAGGCTGCTGAGAATAAGTTAAATATTGAAAAGCAAAAAGCAGCAAATTTGGCCAATGGTATAGTTAAAAAGCAATCAACATCAGAGGTTGTATTCGATCGTTTGAAACACTTTGCCTCCTCCGCCTTTAAAGGCAAGGAATCTTGTGTAATATCTACCTCTTCTTCCCCAAACAAAAAAGGAAAAATAATCAAAACACGTTTATTATTAAAGGGTCCATTGACACCATATGAAAGAGACTGGTGTTCAGATGCTTGTTTATTGCGTTACCTTAGAGGATACAACTTGAAAGTCATAAAATCTTTTGAAGCATTAGTAAAGACAATACATTTTAGAAGAAAGTACGCACCTCAATTTATAAATCCAAGAAGTATAAGTAAGGGAAATAATGTTGAAGGACTTATTAGATACGGTTTGGATAAAGAGGGTAATCCGTGTATTTTTATGAGAGCAAAATACAGCGATTCCAATATTGACGTCTCTTTGGTACTTAATTCACTTCTCTATTCAATGGAAAGGGCCTGTTTGTATTCAGATCAGGTCCTTAATGGGAGTAATAAGATAAATTTGATAGTTGATTTTACGGGTTACAAGAGTAATCAACAACCACCTGTTTCCTTGTCCTTAAAATTTGCAAAGGCAATGGTTGATCACTATCCTGAGAGACTTCATAGGGCCTTTATAATCCATCCAGGCTGGTTTTTCAAGGCAGTATGGGGTTTGATTAGCCCATGCATTCCTGGAAACACCGCTGAAAAATTTGTCTTAATAGATCCAGAATCAGGTGGGGACGAAAGTTTTAATGTATTAAGATCATCTATTCCTGGGAAGTATTTAGATAAAGAGTGGGGTGGTGATTGTGAGGAAGTATTTAATGCTGATATTTACTGGGAAAAGGAGTTTAAAGAATTTGATAGTTTTTGCGATTTCTGTCAAAAGAATTTCTACTCACCAGAGAACCCCTTGCCTGTTATTTTGGATCCAAATGATGCCAAAGCTTCTAACAAGATCCAGAGTTTTGAAGGTTCACAAGGAGCCCCTCAACTAGCAGTTGCTCTCCTTGACGACGACGAAATCGACCCTAATGAACCTGTAGAGGATGGAGGGCATCAACCAGGTGAGCCGTTCAAGCCTAATTTAAGTCACCAGCAATCCGATGACATTGAGGAGAACAATGACTTTGATGTAATGGACGAGACCACTACGCAACAAGAATAAGCAAATTGAAAAGGATAAGGTAGTAAGGGACCAGTAGCAATGTGCTATCTTCATTAGAGCAGCAATTACCTAAATTGCATAAACTTAGATCTTCAACTAGTAATACAACTAAAACAACATTACTAAAGATTTTATTAGATGTTGAACCCACTAATACCTATTATTAAATTGTCTCGGATGCTTTTTACATCAGTATTTATTTGATTCAATACATACATGAACTAGAACTTCAAAAGCACGTTGCTGTGTGGTACAGGATCTCACAACCTTCCATCCTAATTTTGAGGATTATCACACGAGGGAATCGATTTCCAAACAAATGTTCCGTCAGGTCCATCCTCCAATACAATGTTAAGTTTTGGAAGCTGTTTATCGCGTACCTGGTCACAAATGGACAGAAGTGAAAATGAAGAATCTAATACCTCGTCCACAAAGTCTTTGTCGGACTTATCACCTGTTTTAGGATTAGCTTTTCTCTCTTTTTTAGCTGCGCTTAAAAGTCTTTTAGATTCACCCTTAACATGACCTCTAAGACCACCAATGATTTCGATGTAGTTACCTGCGAGATCTTCAATTGCTCCATCATTTGATTGGAAATCCTCGCCATAACTAAGTCTGTCTCTGTCATTACATAAACCAAATATAAACAAAATACGATAAACGAATTTAGCACACCTATTTAACAATGTGCGAACTAATTGATTGTCTGTTTTTGAATTCATATAGGTGTTTGCCTGAGATACAAGTTGTTTTAAAGTCTGAATTACCTCCGGTGTGTTCACATTATCACACAAATACTCATCAACCTAAAAAACAATTAATTAATGAAAACTCAAATTAAACTCCAGTTCTCCCTGGAATTACTCCCATTTCTCCTCTACTTGCTCCTCATTTCTCCCACTTATTAATCCACACTTGCAGTACCTAAAAGAATATGTAGATGGAGCTTGAAAATATCGTAACCTCTAAAAATTTAAAATCAACAGGCATTCATTTACGACATCCACACTCCCTTAATTAAGAGTGTAACGTTCAATATCCATCACACCAATATAACTCTATTGGATTTTGTTTTAGCAAGCTCTTAGTGCCTAAAAGGTCACAGATTCAGAATTAAAGTCCAAATGACCTTTCGGAGTGGAATCTTGCATTGATTCATATTAAAGATAAATCATATATATGAATCAAATATTAGCAACATAGTTTCAAACTAAACACATCACTGTTTTTGTTTCTAAATATGTACTTTGATCCGTCTTCTTTACATTTACTGTCTCCTGTGAGGAAAAAGTCGCAATCTAACCGAAACTTGGCTTTTCTTTTGTGGTAGAGGGAAAAAATGCAAGTATCATATATAACCTTAAAAAACTTACCAATTTAATAGAATTTTCAATCTCAATTCTCAGTTTCTCCCCATCTTCGTCATTTCTAAACGAAGATCCAAAGGAACAATTTCTCAAACGAGCTCTTACATTAGCAAAAAAATTAATGAATATTTTATCAACAGCTATAGCTTCTTGGAAAGAAGTCTCCGGTGAATAATTCATAGGAGTGTCCCACTTATGCAATAAGAAGAGCATTCTAGTCTGTCTTGGAGAATACACCTTAAGAATGTCCCTTATAGTAGTAAAGTTTTTTAAACTCTTTGACATTTTTGAGCCATGAATATGTAAGTGACCAGAATGCAAAAAGTAATTTACCCATTGGACTTTATCATAGTAGGCTTCTGTCTGAGCAAGTTCATTATCATGGTGAGGAAACCTCAAGTCAATGCCTCCACTGTGAATATCTATTGGAAATCCAAGAGTATGAGAAGCCATCACAGAACACTCAATGTGCCAACCAGGCCTTCCTCTTCCCCATGGACTTTCCCATGATGGTTCGTCTCCCTTCACTTTCTTCCATAAAGCAAAATCAAGGGGACTTCTTTTTTCTTTGCTGTGAATACCAACCTCATCTTCACCTTCCAAAGTATTTGAAGCAGTAGCAACGCTATTTGGCTCCATTCTACCGTAAACGTGTTTATTGCTATTTCTGAAAGCCTCAACATCAAAATAAACGCTTCCTTCTGATTCATAGGCATATTTTCTTGAAATTATTTTTGAAATAAATTCAATTATCTCAGGAACAAATTCAGATACTCTAGTAACCACGTCTGGTAATTTAACATTTAACCGTTTCATGTCCTCAAAAAATTCGGCCTCAAATTCCCTAGCAAGATCCAAATAGTTTTCTCTATTTTGTTCTTTAGATCTATTTATAATCTTGTCATCAATATCAGTTATATTCATAACCAAATTAACGTCGTATCCAAAATACTCCTCCAAGACCCTTCTAATGATATCAAAACTAACGTAATTTCTAGCATGTCCCAAGTGAGCCGAGTCATACACAGTTGGACCGCAAGCATACCAATTAACTCTCTTCCAGTTAATTGGAACGAAGTCTATCTTTCCACTAGTCATACTATTGTTCAAAACAAGACCTGTGGAATAAAACCTCCTTTTTTGGGAATCAAATCCATTTGAGGTTGATTCATCCAAAACATACTTTGTTGGATGAATCCAGTCTGACATATTCGATATCTGTAGTTTTTCCTAACTGAGAAGAAAACGTCTCAATAAATAAACAATGCACAGAATAAATCAGACGAAAAAATAACTAAAAAACGTCGTCCTTGCTTTCCTCTCACAAAAAACGCGACCAATGAAATACAAATTAGCAACAAATCTCCTGTTATCTTTTTTACAGAACTAGTCAAAGAAATTCAAAAATATTTTCCTTAGTTATTCCTTTTTGTTTTCTTAAATCTTACTTATAATCGCCCTCTAAATATTTGATAGGTCTCGTATTGCCGTATAAGAAAAAAAGCTAAAATTGTGTCTCAAGTTGCAGTTTACCGCCATCTTAATTTTTTTGTGAGTAAATACAAACCATGTAACCATAAAAAAATAGGATAGAAATACCAAAGATGAATGTTTTATCATCGAAAATGTTTGAAAGAATCGAGTTGAAAGACACAATCTCTTCCAAGAAAGCTTCGAAAGTGTGCGTTGCTGAGGGTAAACTCAAAGAAAGCAACGAGTCATTGGAAATAGTCATTAAAATGTATCTCAAAGAAAAAATCGTAAACTACGAGCATTTGCTAAACGAAAAAAAAGTCTTAGAGTACATTAGAGATAGTATTAGAATTACAAAAGAAGAAAAAAATCACTTTCCACACCTGTAAGTCAACACAAAAAATTATTATTTAAAATCAAAAGAAATATATGAATACAAGATATTCTTTGAATGACGATTATATTGTTTCTTATTCATTATTTATTATTAGACACGATACTCTGGTACTTCAAGATAAAGATACAAATGAAATATATATTTGTCTTGCACTAAAGTACTTACACGGACTTACACTAAATAAATATATAAATAATAAAATAGTAACACTTGATTTTTTAAAAAATACATTGATTCAGGTATGAATAAACTAAATATAAATTAATTAACCACTTAATTAAACAAAAATAAAACTTTATTCTCTGTTCACGTTACAAATAACCAACCACAATTCTGTTTCAAATATACCAACAAAAAGATAATTAAATCTCTGGGAATATTGCATAGGGAAAATATAATTCACCGTGATATTAAGTGTAGCAATATAATATTGGAAGGTGAGGTAGATAATGTTGTTTTAATAGACATGAGTTTGTCAAAAATACTAGAAAGTAGTGACCAAAGATTAGACGAATTTTGTGGATCTTTTCATTCAATGGCACCAGAAATGCTTTGCAATGAAAAACCTGACTAC
Source organism: Cryptosporidium bovis (assembly GCF_009768925.1). NCBI lineage: Eukaryota > Apicomplexa > Conoidasida > Eucoccidiorida > Cryptosporidiidae > Cryptosporidium > Cryptosporidium bovis. The sequence continues at coordinate 68,930 of NW_027125042.1, forward strand.
GGATTGAACTATGACTGGTGGTCTGTTGGTGTTTTGACATATGAAATATTGTTTGGGTAAGTAGATAAACATATTTGTATATTTTAACATGACTCAAATAAACTTTTTTTTTACCTTTTTTTTAACATTTGTTTCTAAATGTAAAAGAACTCCACCATTCGGTTACCATCCTGAAGAAAACTTATATTTACTGAGGAGGATAAGTGAATCTCCAAAATCACTAATTTTTTCAGAAATAGCATTAAAGAAATCCAAAAGTTACAATATAAGTGAAATTCACGACTTTATTGGTAAATTACTTGAGACAAACGAGAAAAATAGACTTGGATCTGAAGGCGATTATATTCAAGTTTTAGATCACAAATGGTTTAATTAAGATTCATTTAAAATAAGAAATTCACCTCATTATCGAATTTATATATATACGCCAGATTTAATCTGCCTTTTTCCTTTAATGCTTAATATTTTTCGAATAGTACTAAAAAATGGTAAAATAATATTAACAACAAACATGATCAAAAATGATGTTATTTACGACAAAAATATTGTTCTCAACAATGAAGATACTTCCTTCAGCTCGAAAAAAAATTTTCTATCCTTTATGAAGTAATTAGAACCTTTAATAGCAAATCTAACGTCTCCCCAGTAACGTTTCATGAAAAATTTGATGTTGTCCTTTCCGAAAACAGTTTTAAACACTTTAATTGCCTTTTGAAAACATAAATTTGCTTCTCTTTGATTTTGCTTTGTTGTTCTTACTAATACTCCAAGAAGAAGATACAATGGAATGACTGTCTCATCTTTAATTTTATTGTTTTCCAACAAAAATTTGATCCAGTGTATGGCTCTCTCAAAGTTTCTTGAGTGAATATGATCAAAAATGAGACCGGATATTATTTTTGAAGCATCATTAAAAACAAGTCTGGGAGAGTCTTTTTGAACAGAAACGAAATGATTCCTAAGCATCTCCTCAGAAAGTGATATTCTTTCTTTAATGTTCAATCTCCTAAGTGAAATAAAAGAATGAGTATCAAACAATGTATATCTTGGATTATTCCTTTTAGAGACTCTAATAGCTTCATTTATACTTAAATTAGGACTATTATCCCTTATTTCATGTGCACATTTATCACACAAACACCAAAAATTAAGCTCACAGTACCTAACCCAAAGAGGATCGTACATATGCTCATTTTCAATATATGATATAGACAATATCTCGTTAGGAAAAATGTTTCTGGAAGCTCTGAAAACTGCCATTGTACCAATGTAAAAACGAACCACATTTGGGTCGCATGAGTGATCGAAGTATGATGAATTTAAAAACAATCCATTAACATTAAAACTTTTTGACCATTTAAATGTTGTTTTCCAAAGTTCAGGCAACATATTCATGCTCATTTGATTGAATTTTACTACAAGATAAAGTCTTAAAGCCTCCTTTAATTTTACATTTTTAAACAATTCACCGCTTTCCTCATAAAATTCCTTTATCTTCGAATATGGTATCCTACAATAGTATGACTCAGTTTTTATCTTGTTTATATCTGTTTGGTTTCTAGGAAACATGTCCTTGATTCTAAGGCGCAATTTCTTGCTTTTTTCACATTTAGTTATAAGTTGCCTCCATACACACAAAGTTGTATCGTCTGAACTTCTATTTACATGGATAATATCCCAACAGGTCGCATTTTCAGATATTAATAGTTCACCCTGGCTTATTGTCTCAGATGCCTTCCAGCAACTAGAACCATTTAGTCCTGAAATAAAAATTTTCTTGTTTATATAACCACAAATTTCTTTGTCTGTCAATGACTCCTCAAATTTCAAGTACGAGTCCCTTATTCCCATCCTCGAATCCTTGTTTTTAGTCTCATTATACAAAGTTTGTAGCTCCGAAGAGAGCCATAGGTCACTATTCACCACCTTATACATATTATTCCACAATTAAAAAAGTAATTTACTGCAAATACCAACTATGTAACTAAAATGACCTTACTTTAAGATGTAACTTTAATGATAATATATGCAATTGTACCCTCAACTTTTAAAAATAAATTTGCATTATTTGTAATAAAATGGCGCCAAGTCTGTTATAGGTAATTTAATTTGCAAATTAAGCCACCGGCCTTGATATTGCAGTTTATCAATATTATTATTGCCATTTTTTTCGAGTTTTTATATTTACTTTGATATGTGACTCTAGTTCTGCAAAAATAAACAGCAGCAACGATAGCAATAGATGGATTTTGGTCTTTATTTTCTGGAGTGATTTAAGGTCGTCAAATTGATTTTGTATCTATTTCTAATTGTATATGATTTGTATTGATTCCGTATTGTATATATGTGATAAATTTTACAGATTTACTTTATTCAAAGATGTCTGCAATTGGAATGCCAAATGAATTGCTTAAGTACTTTCAGCCTCGACCACAGCTTCCCTATATACCTTACAAAAAAAAAAGGCCACACAAAATGTATAGCGGTGTCTTTGATTTGCTATCAAGCACTCCTGACCTATTTGAGAAGATGGCTCCCCCACTTCCAGAGCCATATATCGATCTTAAACAACGAAAGGAGATTGAGAAGAAGAAAAGAATAGATAAGTATAGTGAGAAATTGAAAGAGGAAATTGCTTTATACGATCCAAATGAAAATAACACAAATAAAACAAAAGATCCATACAACACACTTTTTGTAGCTAGGCTTAACTACGACACTACTGAAAGAACTCTTAAAAGAGAATTGGAGGTTTATGGAAACATTTTAAGCATGTTTATGGTTAAAGATTTAGAAGGGGAACCGAGAGGTTATGCTTTCGTTGAATATGAAACGGAATCATCTCTTAAAGCTGCCTACAATAGTCTAAATAAAAAAATAATTGATGGTTGGAAAATTTTGGTTGATGTAGAGAGGGGCAGAACCGTTGAAAATTGGCTACCTAAGAGGCTCGGTGGAGGTAAAGGTCAAATTAGAGGCATTGAAAAAATTGAGCCTAGAAAAAGAGGGGCTGATTACATGGATGGTCGTTGCAGAAAAAAAGGTAACTTTGGGGGAGGGAACACTGCATATAAAAATACAAATGAGTTGGGATATAATAGATACAGGGATCAAAGAAATGGTAGATACCGCGAGAACAGGTTCTCGTATTCTAGAAGGCAATATTAAATTATTTAATGTAAAGCATAATTATTGTTTGAAAAAAATAAAAGTTGAGATTTTCTTAATTAAATAGAGTACAATTGTGTTAAATGGATAAAAGAAGAAAACAGGGAAAAAAATCGAATTCAGAGACGAGCTTCAAAATTTGATAAGTCGTAATATATTTACTTTTTTTTGTTGTCTTTAAATAAATCTAGGAAAAATATTAACTTATTGATTTAGTTGTTTTTGTTTGTTTTGATTACTATTTTTGATGTGTGCATGTATTATGATGGTGGTAATATATACACACAAATGCATATAAAATGTTAATATATTGGCACACAACAAAGTCACATTTATATTGCATATGATCACTTCCTTAGAGGAATTTCTAGCAAAATAAAACATATATATATTTAATATATGCATATATATAAATACTATGCATTCCTATATGGCGAAGAGTAGTAGCACAAGCATAGTATACAATATTTGTTAATTAACTATTTTATTCTGATAAAAATTTCAACAAGACTAAATTAGAGGCATAAATACATTTGAAGTTAGATCTTTTTTAATGTAAATTGAATTTTAAACTAAATTAAACTTATTGTTTTTCATATAATTTACTAGTGGCAAATTGTGGGACGCTTTTGAGTGACTATAATATAAGGAGATGAACGGAAGTATTTCAAATGCGATATTCCTGATTCTTGCAGTAATATTAGCATTTAGACTTGACGATTGCTCAGCTTTAAGAAAAGAATTAAATGTGGGATACCTTAAACATGGAACGGCTCGGGCCAATAATAAAGTTGAGGGTGGAAATAATTTAATCCAAATATCTAAGGATAAGGTTGGAGAGGATAAGGATAATAAAGAGGATAGGGGCGATAATACAAACAAGGAGAATGAATTAGAGGAAAAGGATGAGTCTGAAAGCAATGATAGGGAAAAAGAAGAATCTGAAAGCAGTAACAAGGAAAAAGAAGAGTCTGAAAGTAGTGACAAGGAAAAAGAAGAGTCTGAAAGCAGTGACAAGGAAAAAGAAGAGTCTGGAAGCAGTGACAAGGGAAAGGAAGATTCTGGAAGCAACGATAAGGAAAAGGAAGAGTCTGGAAGCAATGATAAGGAAAAGGAAGAGTCTGGAAGCAATAAGGAAAAGGAAGAGTCTGAAGGAAATGACAAGGAAAAGGAAGAGTCTGGAAGCAATAAGGAAAAGGAAGAGTCTGGAAGCAATAAGGAAAAGGAAGAGTCTGGAAGCAATAAGGAAAAGGAAGAGTCTGGAAGCAATGATAAGGAAAAGGAAGAGTCTGGAAGCAATAAGGAAAAGGAAGAGTCTGGAAGCAATGATAAGGAAAAGGAAGACTCTGGAAGCAATAAGGAAAAGGAAGAGTCTGGAAGCAATGATAAGGAAAAGGAAGAGTCTGGAAACAATAAGGAAAAGGAAGATTCTGAAGGCAATGACAAGGAAAAGGAAGAGTCTGGAAGCAGTGACAAGGAAAAGGAAGAATTTGGAGATAAAAATGGTGATAAAACGGTAGCGTCAGCAAAAACAGAAAACGTTGGCACAAATTCTGCAAACAGTAAGCAGGACAAAGAGAAACATGATGTATCAGGAGATGTTGGATATGAAAAAGGAAATAAAGACAGTTTGGTCGTTAAACAAAATGAAGAAGATGTAAATGAGGAAGATTTACACAAAATTAGTGATGACCAAAATCAAGAGGATGATGAAAATAATAACTTTGATATAAATGCTGAAAAAGAGGCAGGGGATGATGTTTTTAATAATAAAGATAATATGCATACAAGTGTAATGGAAAAACTTTATAAACTGGATTATAAATTAAAGTTCTTGAGAAGGTTAGTAAAAGACGATAAAAAAATGCTGGTGCAGTTACATGCTCTTGGGTATTTAACAGAAAGTATAAAACAACAAATAGTAAGAGATGTAGCTGCATTAAATGATACAGTTATAATGGAAGCTGAAAATGCAAGGGAGTTAAACAAACTTCAGTTAATGCACGACATGCATGTTGACAAAAAGTTAGACTTTACAAAACATGAAAACATTCTGGCTGTGAATGATTAGACATTCTTTTATCTTGATTCGTATAATAAACATGTAAATGACAAATATAAATAAGAAATTTTACAAGGATTTTTATTTTCATGGCAAAAAAAGCAAAGTTAATGGGTAAAAGTATATAAAGGGTATAGTATAAATGCACAATTACTACAGTCCTCCCTCAAATAATTCTAAAATAGATGTACCGCTAGGTAGATTATATATTTAGTTTTTCTTTTATAATTTAGTTTAATCTTTTGATATTAATTATTAAAGCGCACCTGAACAAAAGTGCTTTGCATTTATTTTCATATTGTTTCTTCGCTAATTCTATTCTACAACGCAAACAACTACTTACTCCGTACAAACTAATCTAAATGTTTTCTGGCAGCGTCAATGCAATACAATGTTTGAAATTGCCCCACTTCTTTACTATGGCATCCGATGATGCAATCTAATGTGATGATCTAAACAAATCTAAAAAAGAGACAAGGCGTCGAGCCTGCAGAACATGTAGTTACTCCGAGACATTTTTCACAAAACAATATTGAGTGGGAAAAAGGTGCATGGTATGGGAGCAGAAAAGTAAGGTGAACAGACATTCCGGTTGTTGTGCCTTATATTCATAGTTATTATAAGAACATATAACTGAAAAACATACCAGCAATAATAAAATAAGCCTTAATACTAAAAAATTGATTTTCGATTACACCACCATAACAGTATGCCCTTTTAGATAAAAGGGCAGTACCGCATGCAGCGATGTCCGCGTCTACATGTGGGTACCAGTTATTTTCCAAAGAAAATGTTAAAAAAATGGAATAACTTCAGGCTAGATAAATATAAGGGTAGAGGGTGTTTTAAGTATTGTTTCTTTGGAAAAAAGACGGAATTTCTCGCAGCTTGCAGGTTCTCGCTCTGGATGGAGAAGGAGTAGCGACTCTTCTTCTGGGAATAATGGGAGTGAATGATCTGCGGAGTGACGAGTTTAGAATGTTATTTTCTGATCTTAATGCACTCGAATTCCCTGCTCCAATACTTGTTATAGTTGCACTATTCTCTATATCTATCCTTGAATTTCTTAAATTTCTCCTCCCAGTAAAGGTCAGTCTGTTTGGTTCGAAAATGACGTTTGCTCTTGAATTTCCATTATTTACAGCGATATTTGATCTGACAGAGCTCGCATTTCCGCCTTCAGCCGTGTTAGTTGGATTCCTAATGGGATTCAACCCCACATTAGTTTTGTTTTCACTCTCTTTTGTGTTGTGTTTACTTTCATTTACGGCATTTCCAGTTAAGACATCAGATTCACATACGTTATCACTAGAAACACGCTTCTTAGGCGAAACAACTACGTCGATGTTTCCCACAACAGTTTTTGAACCAGAAGCAAGGTAAGACGACTGATTTGAACTGTTTGGCGAGTAGAATGGAGATGTTTGTTCAACAGATCTGTTTTCGGTTTCTCCAGTTGAATTTGCGCTTTTGCAGCTGCTCCTGTTCTTACAGGATGACAATATGGATGAAAAAGAGAGTTCGCAGGTTTTTTGTTGTGCACATTCGTTATTTTTTCTACTTTCGTCAGTAAAATTGGCATCAGTTTCATTTTTTCCTGTATTACCTTTGACGATTTCAAGTCTAGGTTTAGTTCCAATTCTAATAACAATAGCGGTACAGTTATCAGCTCTGATGTTGTTAAATCTTCTCTTTCTCTCAGCTTCAGAGGTAATGATTCCAGCAATTTCTTCTAGTGTTTTGTCAACAGAATTTACAATAATATCCGCAATCGAAAATCCATCTAAAATGTCGCTTATCCCGTCAGACATTATAACAACATAGCATTCCTCCCACTCCCCTGAGTTTCTGTCTTTCTCATCTATTTGTTCATTTTTGATGGCACATTCATTTTGTGCCTCACCTTCATTATTATCGTCTTTAGTTTCGTTGCAGTGGCTACACTTTACACAACTGTTGTTAATGAAGTTATCATCGTCTGTACACCAATCAAGTTCAATACTCTCGATATGCGGTTTGTTTGCAGGGTTATGACTTGGTCTGGAATTTCTCCAGCCGAGGGAAATAACACTTTGCTCCACAAGCGCCTCTGAGAAGCTAATCATTTTCTCGTCCTCCCTTCTTTTAATCGCCTTCTCTTCTGCACCTCTTATAGATCTAAGAGACTCTTTCTTGGGTGAGCCAATACCAATATTAAATATTCTATAATCAGGAGTCGGGAGGAGAGCGCATCTGGACAGGTGCATATGACCGAGAGATCTGCTCATTGATATGCTCAAACCCATATCCCTTGCCTGCTGATAAGTCAAATAAGATGGAATCAATCTCAGCATTCCGTAATCACCAAGAACAACTTTTCCCACTCCACTTTGGTCTATTCTTTGTCTCTCACTTTTCCTTACCAGACAATGGGGGTTTGACAAATAATAGATTTTATGATAATATTGCTTTGAGTTTCTATTTCCAGTGTCGTTAATACCCAAATTGTTTGTATTTAAAGCACCAGACCCACAAAATATGCCATTTATATCATAAATCGAGGAAGAGGTTTTTTTTCTGGGTATCAATGGTATCGGAAGATCTGGAAGTCTCATGTCGGAAAGATTAGACTTTTTTATTTTAGGAATTCCAAGATTTTCATTAATTAAGTCGGTTTTAGCCCTTTTTTTTTGGTTTGGAACTATGCAAATGGCAGATGAGTCACCACAATTTGCAGTAACGAGGTACTTGTCTACAATACCTACGACTATACAGGTAGTACCGAAATCTTTCTTACTTGAGATATTTGCCTTAATCACACTCTCATGAGCATAGTTAAAACCTTTGTTTAAAACATCAATAACTGTTTCTAAATAGTCGCCAAGTGATATATCATCTCTAATATCGGATAAACCCTTAACTAATGTTTCTGATAGACAATATGCCGCAAGATGGGAAGCCATTTTACCATAGTGACCATGCCCATCTAATAGACCAAAAAACTGGCAAGATCTTGATATTTCTTCAATCCCTAAATTGCTGCAGCTCTTTCCCCCAGAAGTGTGGGATACCCAATTCGGCCCAGTCTTCTTTGGTTGTAAGGGTGGAAGGGGAAATAAGGGGAATGCGACAGGAAACACCTGGTCAATTCGTTTTTGTTCATCTTCAGAATAAGTAAGATCGCGGTAGTCATCGCCATTGCCATCTCCATGGCCTCCTCTTCCAATGTACTCCCCTGTCTTTTTTGAATCTGAAAGAAAATGAGAATTTTGGTCGTCAATCAGTTCCTTGTCGGTAATGCAACAAATTGAATCATTCTCTATTGTCTGACTTAAGTTAATTTTTCCAATATCTAGCTCAATACTTCTGTTTCCCTTGCAATTACTACCTCCTCCAAAAGAATTCAAAATATGAGCGTCGTTAGATGCCTTTGAAGTCTTCCTGAAACCAGATGCTGATTTAAAAGTATTATCTGGGATTTTAATTGAGACTGAATTCGAAGATGAGTTGGTTGTGGAATTCTGGTTAAACCTCGCCCCCGTATTCTTTCTTATGTTCTCACCCTCACTGAGGCCGTCTCTCTCAACCTTGTCATTCGAAGGTGAGTTTTGTATCGAGTTGGAACAAGAACCGAAGAAGCCATCGTAGCTACCTGCTTTCGATATTTTTTGAGTTAATGGATCGAGGTTCCAAACACCTTTTGAATAACCACTTGCCTTATTTCTGTCAACATCACTATTGTATTTAATAGATTGGCATTTTCTTCCGGTAAATTTATCCGCTTTAATATTTCTTGGTATAGTAACAAACCAGCCATCCTGATTTTCCTTACAACCTCCTTGTGAACAGGATACACCCCAATCTATTAACCAAAACATTATCTGTCCGTGAGGGTCTCAGTGTGTGTGCAGGGGAAAAACGAAAATAGTTGCGTGTTTCAGATCTCAGTGAGCATTATATATTCATTTTTAAATAAAAAGTACCCACCTTTACGAATATAAACAAGTTATTTTTATTCAAACCTTGATTTGCCCCTATTACACCTCTTTTTTATGAAAAAACAGCAAAATAAATCCGCGATCACACACCAATGAAAGGTGCAAAAACGAATTAAATAAAGTGCAAGGGGAACTTATATTATAAGAAAGTTTACTCAGAGTATCTGTACTGTGTGAATGCGATATGAAAAAAATGTGTTTGTAGAGTAAAAAGTAGCGACCTAAACCAAAAATCAAACTCTCAAAGGATCTGTAACTGGTCCAAACACGTTCTCTGCTCTTGATTATTCTCGAAGCCGAGAATAAATTTGTACGATATCACTTCCCATTTACTTTCCGGTTTATTCATCCTCATTTATAAAAACTTCCCGCATAAACTAGGCGGGTTATTATAGACAATTTAAAGGTAGGAAAAAATAAGTTATATAAGTATATAGAGACACAAATAAGAGTAAATTGGAAGAAATTCTGCTGGTATAATACAGTAAGGTAAAAACAAGGAAAAAAAAGGCAAAAACAAAGTATAGGTAAATATACTTATAAATAATAGATCGAGATAGTTAATAGGTACCTGTAGATATCTATTAATTTTTTTCTTGAAAATAACAATTTATAGACGTAAAATATAAGTACTCGTCTTCGTATAATTAAATCTAAAACAGTTTTTGTCGCTACTCCAAGGGCGTTTTGATAAATTAACCTGTTTTTCGTTGTTACTCAATGGAAGATAAGGAAGTAGTCTCAAAATATCTGTCCTTCAATGAGGCCATAGAACCAAAATTAACTCTTCCAGTAGCTTGCAACAATGTTGAAATACCGAAAGACTTGATGTCAAAGCCACTCCCACTTTCTCATGAGTGGGTAGTTTGGGAACAATTGAACGTTGAAACAAGGAAGGACATAGACTATTCAAATGCAACAAAACCAGTGGCAAAATTTTCTTCAGTTCAGCAATTTTGGTGGCTCTGGCACCACATTCCTCAACCATCAGAACTCCTAGAGGGCAAAAGAATGGTAAGAGAGTCTTCAGATGGAACAAAAAGTATTGTTGATGCGGTAATTTTGTTTAAAGATGGTATTCAGCCGATGTGGGAAGATCCAATGAACGCTTCTGGTGGTCACATTCACTTTAGGGCATGGCAATCCTCTGTTGTTCCTGGTGAATTAGACACTATGTGGAACAATCTTGTCCTTTCTATTATCGGTGGAAGCCTAAATGGTTCCTCAATGATTAACGGAATCAGACTTGTTGACAAACTTGGTGGTAATAAAGGAAACATTAGGATTGAGATTTGGTTCTCTGACTTTTCCAATCAGGTTGCACATAATTCGTTAACTAAGGAGATCGAGGTTCTGATGAGTTCCTTACTTGACGGTTCACCCTGCAATCCACCTCATCTTGAAATTAAGTCTCATTCAAAATCTAAACCAGAGGCAAGTTAACCTTAAAACCCAGATATTTACAATTTGTTTAACTGGGTTTTCTGTTGCTTAAAACCAAATAATTTGAATTTCTCTATATGGCATGTATATATTGAAGTTGGGAAAAAAAACTTGGATTGAGTGAACTAGAAGTGAGGAGGTAGGTATTTTGGCTCCTTGACTTAAAATTAGCAGTTCTCTTTGCTGCTTTCTCGACTATGTTTGAGGATGTTAACTTTGTGGAAAAAAGTTATCACTATATAAATATGTTCAATTGTAATAGAACGATACGATATATTCTATTATTTCACTTATATTCAATTTTTTCTAACAGAATCAATGTTATGACAAGGCATATTAATATTCAATATTTTTACATGAACATTCTGTTTTATGGCGTCAAACAGACCCTAATTACTCCCTACTATCGCAATATAAGCAACTGGTACACACATTGTTATATCCGGGAATACAGTTCCCGAAGCAGTTACTAAAGTCAATTGGTTGGATCTTTTTTTCTATCATATCTGTTTCATATATGTGGTGGTTTTTTAGCACTTTGTGTGGATTATCGCAGAAGATGGTCTAACATTGGGACTGCTTTATTCTTATATTTAGTATTTTTTCAAGTTCCCTGGGTCCCTAAATCATGATATATTGGTAAAAAACAAGTTCTGTAATGGTAAATGATGAATTGAAGTCCCATTTGTGTTGTTAATTGTTTTGTTTAATTATGTTATTATCAAAGTTTTCTTTCGTTCAATTATTATTTCATGTTATGTGGTCATTTATTTAAATTGAGATGTGATGACTCATTTTTAGAATTGTTTTGATATTTATGTTGAAATTATTGCAAATGATGTATTTAAAGTCGTGAGATCGTGGAATCGCCAGATTAGTTATTGATTTACTTTCGGAAGTAGTTTACGTTCTGTAATTTGTTAATTATTACTAAGGTCACAAATCGCAAATCACATGGAAATTACTAATTTGTAGTGTCGTTTTAGCTTCTCTCAAATTTTTTTAAATAATGGGATTATTATTTATCTTTTCCTTTACTAATGATGTTTTTACAAGACTCATGGGATGATATTTATGGGTTATTTAACCACCTTCACTGGTAACTAATAGAAGAAAATAGCTCAATTGTTTTTCTTTTTTCGAGTCCCTTGAAAATAACAATTACATCTTAATCAAACATGATGGTGTATCTAAGGATCAATGTAATTAGTTTCTGCCTCTACTGGAGGTACAGGTGGAATAGGAGTTCATTCGTCGCTTTTGGACATTCAATTGCATGTATTATCATAACCAATTTTCTTCATAGAATATAAACACGATTAATGGAGTAGCATTTCTATTCTAACGTGAATATGGTTTAAGTCATTGATTGAATTTTCTTGAAGAAAAGGGATGGAGTGATAATATAGTACAATTCAATCGAGTTAATTGTGAGCATTTAATAACAACATTAGTTTAGAAATGACAATGGTGAACATTATTTTAGTCACTATAACCTCTGAACAAATTGGTGATTGTTCTCTTCTTATTTGAAAGAAGAAATTGAAAGGAATGATATATATACTTTTGTAAATCTATTATATATATATGCATGGTAAAACAGTAATTTAATTCAAACATTCAAGTAAAAAAGATTGTGGCAGTTTTCTATCACACTAATTCAAATAATGTATTACGTTTGTATTTAAAAGTCTAAGATGTTTATTTGTTTAAGTCTGTTGTATAAAGAACAACCTCTGTAAAATTGTTGTGGTATATTTATGTATTGTGACGTTTAAGTTTTGTATATCCCGACAAACAAATAACAGAAAAATAGAAAAGCATTAGTGCTTGATGTTTACTCCCTTTTATATACAAATCTCAAATAAAAACAAAACCCGTTTTAAATACTAACACATCGTTTTAATTCTTATATTAATTTAAACAACCTTCCCATAACCCAGTATAACATTTAATATTTGAAGTTATTATTGGATATGAGAATCGCTTACATTTGAAATATCTTTGGTTGAAAATAGAGTCGGAACTCCTTTAAAAAGATATTCGTTTCTACGATTAATTGCTCTCCCAAGAAGGAAAGAAATAGGCGAGCATATATCCCCGTACACTAATTCGAGTTTCTTTGGATTTTGTTGACGGTCTAAAAGAAGCAGGACTTTGGGATTTATCGCTTTCACACTTGAGATTCTGTTAACATCTTAAAACGTTTCCTTTTGGATTTGGATTTTCAAATAATTTAAACAATTAATCTGGCCAGTATATATTGTTATATTTACTTATACATGCTCAAAACCATTACTTAGATATATATAATAGATTAGTTGAATTACATACTAGTGGTATTTCTATGGAAAAAAACCATCAATAGGAACAAGAATTTAGTCGGAATGCGACTTAAAAAGGTTATACACCATTTTAAACGCATTTTAAAACTCCTTAAAACCATATCAAATTACTAAGTCATCTTATTCGCTAATACTACAACAACTTTTTGGACACCATTTATGTCAGAAATATTGTTGGAAATGTTTTTAAATTCAGTGAATTTGCTCTAGGAGGGAGGCTATCAAGTAACCAGACCCCTAATAATCCCAGTAAAGACCCCGTCTTTTCCCCCTTTGGTATTTTTTTACAGGATTTAAAAATAATGTGTATTTAATGTTAAGTGGTTTGTTTAATGGTTGTTAAATTTCATTGTTAAATTCTGATATTCACTTTGGATTCATGATAAAAATAATACTTGAAACTTGAAATGTATATAGCATTGAGACAATTATGGTATTTTTGAATTTCAATCCCAAACAACTCTTACTAATAAATACAAATCTTAAGGATTAAATTGTAATCAACTATTAAAAAAAGTTTAAAAGAAGTCTTTATTATTTAATTTTTATAATTGAGGTTAGATTATATTCTGGAAATATATTTAATTAATGGAAAATTATTATTACAAAACACATTTTTGACATGGTTATAATTCTAACAAATTTTCATTTGTCGCAGGATTAGTTATTATTACTATATTTAGTTTTCAATGAATTTTATTAAATGACTATTTATGAGTAAAACGGACAGGCTCAGTGAGTGGTTATATTGTTGCTTAATATAACTCTACTTCCATTATGCTATTCTACTAATTTAACGTTTAAAGAGTTGGACTTTACTCAATTCTTGATGGTGCAACTTTGGGAGAAACTTTTACACTACTTCGACTTCTATTATGTGCCGGTTCCTGGATGAAAGGCTAAATTTAATTCAGTTTAATTTAACACGCGATGTTGAAAGGTATAATTAGTACTTGGTTTTAAGGAGCCAGTTTAGGCACTTCACCTCTTTTGGGATTGGTTGTTATTGGTGCTATATTACATCAATTTCATCCAAATTCTCAGGCAAGAGAGAGGAGAGGCGAAAGTGTAGAATAGAGACGGGTTGGTAGATGACTTGAGTGAGGCTTTGCGGTGTTTGAGGACAATTTACTGAGTGAGTTTGTAACGTCTAACTTGATTGTAGCATTTAGGTTAGATGATCCCAAAATACCTTTTAAAAAAATAAAAAAAAGAAAAACTACAAAAATGAAAAAAAAACAATAATTCAAAAATAAAAAAAAAGTGAAAAATTCGGAAAATAAAATAAAAATACAAGTGTTAGTGAGTGGTGTAAATTAAATGTTCAAGTCTTATTATTGTTTGAAAAAAAGTAAAGTACTCACTCATTTGACCAACCTCATTCATACCTTAGTTACTTTCTACTCCCAAAGAATGTAATATTTTCACAGATCAAGAGGAGCTTTAAAATACTCATTTTAAATGAAAAACAAATTACCTAATTTTTGGTTAGATTTTCAGGAGATCCTCTGCAAAAGATTCAAAAACAAATGATTATTTATTATTTGAATGACATAATTGTTATTCTTATGCACATGAATATGTAAAGTTATGGGACACATTGATTTTTATGTTTATGTGCAAGTTACAAAGACATGTCCTGCTAGTTTTAATTAGCATTGGTCTTATATTGATCTATCTGTCAATGTAGTGTATAATGTTACAAATTGATCCATTCAAACTTGAATCTCTGGAATTGTTGGACTTTATTTTGTCAAGTTTTGTATACCGAAAGTTTTTGATAGGTTTAGTTTAAATATATAAAGTATTCTAAGGGGAATTGACAACACATTTCAGAAGACTGTTGTTCTGGCTGGTGAAAAACTTTTAAGGAAGAGATCTTGTTTACTTTGGATTCATCTAGAGATTTTGAATTTCTAAAGAAATAATTAGAGTGAGTTTTTTTCACTAAACAAAAAGAGAGTAAATAATTGTTAATTTTCCTTTACACACGGTACCCGTAATTATTATGTTCACTAGTATGATAATAATTATTTATGGTCTAGTTAAAGTAATATATTATAGTCAAAGTATCTCTGGTCCTATCTGATAGAAACTTTAGTTGCGGGACAGGAATTAGGGTTGTAATGGGATGGTTTAGCCCTCTGTGCTGGAATTTGAAAGAGATATCGTTATATTATTGCTTCTTTGTAGAAAAATAAAGCAGAAAGAGCGAAATAGTATATGGACCGAATTATTGTATATTTTTACTGCACATACTGATACATCTATTTCATTATTAGGAAGCGAGAAAAAGAAACAATTGAATTCGCTAGAATGTCTATACTTGTTATGTAACATCTTTTATGACACCAAGAAGGGGGCATCCCAGTGCATTAGGTCGATTATTTCGGCAAAGAGGGAGGATCTCAGTGTCGGCACTAAACAAAAACAAGTCTTGGCCATTTAAATGGACTAGATAGAGTTAATATGGGAGGCAAGTATAAACAAGTACGAAAGCACACGAGACTAAGAAATAGAATTTTGAATAGAAGGAAACTTGGTGGATTATTTGAGATTGCAGCATAAGTCAGTATTGCACGTTTTCACTGAACTTTCGATACGAATGTAATGTATCTGGAATATTAAGTTATCTACCAGATACGTGATAATTGAGAATAATAACTTGGTGATTCGAAATGAGAGCAAAGAGTTACAGTTAATGGCAAAACAACTTGAATTTTTTGAGAGCCCCACAATAATACACGAAGTGATTTAAAAGAGGAAAATTTGCAAGGAAAATGGTGCAAAGTGCGTGTTCTCTATTATCTATTTATTGAGGTCAAATTCAAATTCGGACTCGAGGAAAAAACAGAGGGAAGTGGAGACACCCTTTGTTGTTGCTTACTACACACTGTTTTGCAGACTGGAATACAAGTAAGATTTCATCTTTAAAGTAAACAATTGATTCAAACGTGACAGATGTTTTTGGACTAGAGGAGATTGTGTAGTTATATTACCATGATTTCAAATCCGGGGGACTGTGGGTAAAGGTTGGAATACGCACATAGATGCAAGTGTAAATGCAGATACATAACATGCATATGAAAAAAGGAGAGATAGAAGCCACGATTAACGATTATTGAAATTAGGGGCGGATAATGGAAGGTGGACGGGACGGTACACAATCGTGACCAAGTAAAATGTGGCAGAAATTTAACTATAATAAGGAGATATCTACCTAGAATTACATTATATAAAGAAAGACGTGGCCTAGGCAGTTATATTATATGTGAACCATGGAAAACATCACGGTTTATGGCCAACTAATAGATATTTACCCAAGTAGCTTGTGTAAATATGGACTCGCAATACAAATAATAGCAGAATAGTAGGTAATACGACCATATTTGAATTTATGAATATTTTGAGAAAGAGGAAAGACTCGGGGACTGCAACTATAGAAGACGATTTTGATCGCTAACAAATGGTAAGACCAACCTCGTTGTTTTACTACAAATAAGATAGTATATATTACGGAAAAGGGGTGGGGTATTGGTGTTAGTCCATCTGTTTAAAAGGACGGGAAGGCATTCTCTGTCTTGAAACCAATAGCGAGAACAGAAAGTTGCCACATTTCTGAATGTATACTACTAACAAACTGTATGCCCATTGTTTCCACTTTACGCCCCTGTAAAACACAAAACAAAGCCAGAGACTTTATTGCGTGAGGCAAATAGTAAGGAGTAAATTTGGACAACAAATGATTTGGAAAACAAAGTGGGAGATGTGGATGGTGTCGACAATGGCATGTCTTTTTAATTTCTGGAGAATTTGTTGTTTACTTGGTCTTTATTACTCATTTAAAGCCGAATAATTTTGAAGAAACAATGTATAGACGTAGACTAGGAGGGTTCTTAAGTGTAATTTCAAATTATTTGATCTTTAATTTGACTAGGGTGTCGACCACAATATATTATTATTTCATTGGGATTACAAATAATATTATTTATAAAGCAGAAGTGTTTTTCTAATGATATTTAACTAATATAGATATTATTCTAGACACTATAAATTACTCTTTACTACTTTTTGACTTTTCTCTTTCAATCCATTTTTTCCCCAAAAGAGGTTCTCCTGGTATGTTACTTTGAATTGCTTGTTTTATTTTGTTTTCCTCGCTTCTCGCAAATTTTTCTTCCAGAGCGAGTCCTATAAGTACCTCGATGTCGTTGAAGTCCATATTTTTGAGTATCTCTTGGAGAAACTTCTTTTTTAACTGTGGTTTCATTTTGGATATCTCCACTGCAAATAATGAAGCACCCTTTTTGTTAAATATCCTTCTTACTAGCCTTCTTGTGATCCTTGTTTTTCCTTTTTCTCTTGTTTTTTTTGTTTGGTTTGCAGATGTCAATTTATAGGCGTTATTACCAGCACTTTTTGCCCGATTAATTTGTGTTGAGTCGTTAATGTTGCTACCCTCGATTTTAGCAAGAGTTTTTGTTGCTTGCAGGTCATCGGTCAAAGCACTGCCCTCGTAGTTTTCAATCTGACTTTCTATATCAGAATGAAATTCTGAAAAATCCACACTTTTGTAATTTTCTTGATTCTCCTGTTTCAAATTTGACAAGGTACCAACACCTTCTCTAGATGACGAACTTTCAAGTTCCTTTGGTGAATCTGAAAGAATGTAACTATCCATTTCTTTAGTTTCAAGTAGTGTTGAAGTCTCGTTTTTGTTAGGTTCTTCATCAAAGTGTTCACTACTTAAGTTTTCTGGTCTGTCTTCTTTTTCTAAATCCAACCTGATAGTATCACTTTTTTGTTTAATTAAGTCGTCTTGACCAACCGATGACAATACTGTTTCATTTAGTCCACCAGCAACATCACTATTAACATCAGTCTCATCTTTTATTAAATTATCAGACAAATGACTTTCCTGTACAGCTGGGGTAGGTACTCCAGTGGTGCTTATACTACCGGCAGCTTGGTCACGAGTTTCATCACTTTTCCTTTTCATTAGCATTTCTATGCTCTCTAATTTGGGTGGCTCCTCTCCCATTATATCTATTGTTGACTTGAGAGAAAACTCACTTTCGTCACTTGAACTGGTTTGATTCTTCACATCAACCACTTCTGTTTTTTCTTGTTCAAAATCAGTTAATTCTTCTCTATTTTCAACTCCTGATTCAAAATCACTGCTTTTAAACATTCCCAAAACCTCTGACGTCATCCCTTCTTCATCGGCGCTGCTCTTTTGCGTATCAAACATGTTGTCATGTTGTTGTTCAACATTGTCATCATCCTTCCCCACATTCTCGTAATTTTGAGATGCTGAAGCAGTAATACTCACGATATCGTCAACTTTTGTGGAGTATATGAATACAATATTGGCTAAAAAGAACAATAATATTAAAAAATTTTGAGTTTTCATCCTTAAACACACTCTATTCCCAGATTTTTCTAATATCCTGTATCACTTTTTCCAAAGAAGAGTTATATTTAGACCGAAAGGGAGAAATCTTATTGTTAGTTTTATTACTTTCCCAGTATTATTTTAAAAAGAAACATAATATTTTAAAAATAGTTTAGGAGTAAAAGTTGTAAATGCCTTATATCTTAACTTTTTTGCCCCAATTCAAGATGTAGCGCTGCTGGTTACTACCTGTGTTTACAAATACGTGTAAGAACTATCAATTTTTGTATTGGAATCGGGAAAAAAGGAAATATGAATTATAACCCTGGTTTGAATTAATACTTAAAGCAAGACTTTAAGTCGTGACAATTTTTAGATCAAAAGAGGTGCAAACCGCCAGTGATCTATTTGGTTTTATTACCATTTAGAGCTTTGATAAGGGAAAAATAAAATTCAAACTTTTGAAACCTGTCTGATACGACTATGGTGTTAAGGAATTATGTAAAATATTACTGAATCCAGAAACAATGAGGACACATATTCAGAAAAAAATAAACAAAGATGCACAACTGTACGTATGGTGGATAAAACGATTTAACCGATTAGACCTACTCAAAAGGCAAAATGATTCTTAGATAAAGACATGCTTCATTTCTATAACCTTGGTATATTGCTCCCAGTAATATATAAAATCCGATTTTGCTTAATAAAGTCATGTTAACTTGTATCCACTTCTTTTCTCAAATGCATTATTATAGATAAATATTAATGACAATCAACAGATGTCCTACAAGCAAGTTCGGAGAACTTCCGTTTTCTTTATCACCTATCGCGGAGTATAATGCCTATTGTCTAAAACTCACTTGGCAAATTAAACAACTCCAAACACTGTATAGAATAAAGACGATTCTGCCAATTATAACTGCACTTTCGGAGTAGATTGCCGTTCAGCATTTTAATTTCCCAGCTCTATGTCCAGAAGTTTTCCATTTTAGTGACCCCACACAAATGCGATACTAGACTTAAAACGGATCGAGACCTAATATAAGCATGTGAATTGTGTACCGTTAAATGTTAAAAAGTAAATTTTTTTGTTTTTCCTGAAGTTACTTCAAAGTCTTATATCTTACAAGTAACTCCGTTTTATTTGTATGAACTCAGTTCACAACCATGTCACTGTTTAAGTCGCACTAAAAACATAGTATATAATGAGGTGTTATATATTTTCTACTAATAATTAATCGACACTGCAATGTACATGTAAAAATTTACTTACAGAACTGGACTATTCGCTGTGTTATTGCGTTAGAATTCTTTCTTGAAGAAAGAAAATAAACGTTTGGCTAAATTTCATTGGTTATAGATATCGGCATGTCTACCAAAGTAATCTATGGAGACTTGATGTTTAACTAAAGTTCAATCGTTTGAACATAATTGTATGATGGTTTAAAAAAAGATTAAATTGACCTTTTATTTCTCAATTCGAATTTCACTTTCGTTGTGACTTTGAATTAGCATTAGTGTCGAGTTTAAGTAAAATTTCAGCAAACATTTATTGCTCGCAGTTAACCTAAATTTTGAATATTATCAACTTGATTATATAGATATCTTTTCTCGCGTCTACATCTGTAACAATATATTAAGATATTTGTAGCCAAATTGGTGGAGTCAGGAGTACGATCTAGCCTTAAGATTGGCTCAATTTTTTTGCTACATAAATTTTCAGATTTTTGGTCCTCTTTGTCTTTCGTTACTCCATTTTCTCCGGCTAGTTTTCTCTTCTTGGTAGTACAAGAACATTTCCCCTTATTTCTATTTAAAGCAGATTCAAGAAAAATATCACAGGTTTTTCCTATGAGGAGGTGATTACTGCAGGTCTTGCACCATAACCTTTTAGATTCTGGCTCAATTTTGGCAAGTTTTCTCTTAGAAATTCTATTTGCAGACTCAAAATAACTGCTAGAAAGATTTGGACATAAAAATGAGTACAACTGGGACGCCTGAAGTAAAAAATTTAGTCTATGAAATACCGAATTTTGGCCTGCTCCACATACACGACTATCCATTAGTATTTATACTCTTTATATTTTATAGGACAGCAATAAAATCAAATTCAAAAACTCAACAAATATACTTTTTTATTTCTGTATTATAAAAAAAGTGTCTGTCTTCAAATTCGAACTGTTTTGAACTTTATCTCAATCCTTCTTACTTGCGTCCTCTTTTTAATTACAATTTTAAAAACCCGTAGTTCATATATAAATAAATTATATTCACTTTTATTATTGTATTTTTATTAAAGTTTATATTTTTGTGGAGCAACGCCAATAGGGAGAAATGCAAAAATTAGAATTTTTTTCTGCTGTCTTGCCTTGGCTATTTAAAAGATTAACAGGAAAAATGCCAAATTCTTTTTATAGGTTTCTGCACCTTTGATTTATATTTAAAACCATATTAATGGTAGTTTTCTTTGAATAAGTAAAAAATAATACAGCAAATACTCATTTGGATTTTTAAAAGTATATCTGAAATTTCGACGTGTTAATTGTTCTATTTAAAATTTAGGTTTTTAACCCTTTTATAACTTAAATATTGGCCAGTAATAATAATAAGTAACATTAAATTTGGCCTTTAAATCTCATACCAATGAATAATATAATTGTTTGAATTTCTAGCAACATCACATGAATCACATAACACAGCTATTTCATAACTAATTTAACTATCTAGAAATAGTGATCACATTATAATGTGAAAACAGCTATTATTCTAACACTAATATTACTTTCCTACTCAAAGAAATTTAGTTCTATACAATTAAATATTCAGTTCAATACAGAAAGAGTTTTATTTTAAATAAAAGTATTACATGTATTATGTTGATGTACTGTGCATGCACTTAATATTCTGCTTTATACCGGAATTAATCATTTTTTAAATTTAAACCAATAAGCAATACGACCAAATTCACCTTGAAAAAAAAGCAATAACGTAAGGCAATGCTGTAAAGGGGCCAACATTCATTTAGTTGGCTGAATTTTGATGATTAAACCCATATGTTGCTGCAACTTACAAAGAAAACGATTGATTTAGAGTGAAAAACTGCAAAAAAGAACTATGGAAGCATTTCGATTGAGCAATTTTTCCGTGTATTTACTATGTGTATACACACTTTATAACGAAATAATAGTTTTTCCTTACTTAATATATGGACTTATACCTTATCTAAATATATTTAAAACATCTCGTTATTGTTTAAGAATAACATCAATTTACATTTTTTGCCTATATATATCTAATTTATATTCTCGCAAGTTAAAAATATATGTCAAGATCTCAATTATGTTTTTCTCTCTTTTTGTTTTTTTTCTGCCTGCTTTTGTGATTCCTAATTGTAAGTAGTATATTGTCAGGATAAATCGAAGAAGGCACAGAAATCAACGTATTCTCATCTTCACCACTGTAAACAGGTCCACACCTCAAAGAGTTCTTTTTACTGACCAATCTTGTATACGAATTTTCAACAGCTTTACATGGTTCAACTGTTTTTCTTCCTTGATTTAAATTGCACGAATCTGATATTCCATGTCTTTTTAAATTCGAAAAGGAGCCAATATATCTATTACTATCACAAAATAGTGGCACTGAAATACAAGAAATGTCATATTTGCCCTTTTCATTCTCTTTAAACTTTCTATTTGGCAATATTTTTGCATCAGTTGTTTTATTTATCGGAATAATTTTAACTTCTTTCATATCTTTAGCGCGAATCGCACCGTTATTTGTTAACATGTCAGGGTTATGAGGAGGTGAAGTTGCTTCATTTGTGTTTTGTTTGAAGGAATGATCATTGTTATTCATTCTATTTGTTTGCCTTTTTCTCCTTCTCGGCTCATATGAGACCAGAATATCATCAGGATAAAGTGATTGTGAAACCGAAAAATCACTGGAACATCCTTTACCAAGTATACCTCTTGCCAAGGGATCTTCATCCTCATCATAATCCTCATAGTACTCGGAATTATTCAATTTTTTCCTTTGTTTTAATTCACTAATTTTTTTATTCTTAAAATTTTGATTCAAATTTACATTTGATGCCGTGCATTTCATAAATGAAGTAAACATTTTTGTAACTATATCTGCCTCATTTTCCTCCTTTTTATTTACTTGAGAATCTATCGCCACATTTTCTGATTTGTTATTAATTCTCTCCATCTCTTTAGCCATAGATTCTGACTTACAGCCATCACATCCGCTTCCATCTAATTCAGCATCTTCTAATGGTTCATTAGTGTTCAAATGTCCCAATTCCAAACTCATTCCAACATCTGTTCCCGGAAATTTCAATTCAATTTTTATTGCCATTGTAATCGTGCTTCAAATTAAACTTAAAAACCTAATTACTCCTATATATTGATCTAACTTAAAAACGACGCTGAAATGATTCACTCAAGTTCAAAACTAATATTTTTAATTCTGATTGACGTGCTTTTTTATAATCACAATAATCCTTTTCTCGGTATCACATCACCCCAAAAAAGGTTCACTACTATGAATATTTGCTTACTAAATTCCAGAAAAAACTAGTATAAATTGTGAATGTGTGACTTCTCCTGATTCACTTCTTGATTCTATTTAGTCTTATTGTTAACATTTATGAATTTTAGTTGCAATGCTAATGTTAAATCGGTTCACTGCCTTTTAAGTTGAATTTAAGCAAAAACAATAGTCGTCTATGTAACTCTGTATTTGAAAAAAATTCTACTTGGATAATGGAGGAAAAAATCAAATTCTCTTAACTACATATGATCTAAACAAACAACCTTTTGCTATATATCTTTCATGACTAAATGCATGTGATACCGTAAAAAAATCAGCGCCTTTCATAATGTGCGGTAAAAAGGCCCGCTTTGAAATAGGTGAATAATTTATATTTACAAAAAAACATCAGGTTTCGGATTCTTTTTGGACAAAACGGGGAATTTTAAAATTGCCTCCAGGAGAACCTTGATTTTTATGCTCTTCAAATTTTTCAAGTTGTTCATCAAGACTTGCGTCTTCAAGGTTATTTTGTTTCACGAAGTCTTCAAACTCTTGTCTCTTTAATTTGCCTAATTCATCGAATACTAATTTCAACTCTTCATCGGGTTCTGGTTTAGGTTCTTTTTGAGGTGTTTTTCTTTGAGTTGCTTGAACCCATATTTTTTCTTTGTGTCTTTCTTTGAGTTCTTTTATTACGTTTTTATATGGATCATGATGATCCCCTTCTTTTGGTCTTTCTAATCTCTTCTTAGGTTCGTTGAATTGCAAGAGTTCATTTTTCTCTTCCAAGCAATCATTCAACAGTCTTTTAGTTGTTTCAAGTTCGGCTCTTAAATCGCTAATTGTTTTTTCCTTACTTGAATTCTCAGACTGAGCCATTGTTAATTCTTTAAGTAGTTCATCCTTGCCTTTCATGACTTGATTTATTTCTGAATTCAACGAAAGTATCTTGCTTCTCAGTTCACTATTGATCGTATTAAGAGAGCTAAGATCATTTAATTTAGTCTCCAATTCAGAAAGTTCTTTTTTCTTTTCATTTAGTAGCTGTGTCTCATGTTTCAAAACAGCCTCTTTATCAGCATTTTTTCTATTAGATTGTAAAATATCATTCTCCTTTCTTTGAAGTTCCATCAATTTTGTTTGATATTCATCAACATTTTTAGACATTAGACCCTCTTTTTCTTGCAACTCTGTTATTCGTCGAGAAATTTCAATTTCTTTTTTTCTCAAAGCTTCTTCCTTGGTCCTAAGTGATAATTCCTTTTCTGTCATTCTGTTTTCCCTAGCATTCAATTCATCTTCCTTTTGAGTTATTTTCTTCTCTTTTCTTCTTAGTTCAGACTTTTTAAGTTTTTGAGCACTGTAACTTTCTTCTTTTTCAGCTTGGAGCCTACTTTCTAACATTTTAATCTTCTCATCCTTTAATTTAAGTTCCTGATTCAAAGACTCAATTTGTGACTTAAGTTCATCTAACTCAGCCTTGCATGAATCGGATTTTTTTTCATAACCAACAGGATGGTGAACGTATCGGTATCTCGTTCTTGTTTTCTTTTCTCCTGAACTTTTATCTGAATCAGCCATGGGAGGAGTTGCCTCTCTTGATTTTGAGGATTCTGAAGAAGAACTTGAATCTTGTAATACTGTTGTTTGAAGGTGCTTAAAGTAAGACCCAGGAGAGTTTGGGGCTCCTGAAAGAACATACTGTTGTGGAGTACGCTTTACTGGTCTTACTGGTTTCATTTGCTTACTATCCTTTTTAGGACTTGACCGAGTTCCACAAACATTGTGAGGTTTTGTTACAAAACAAAATACAATAGTAAGTAAAAAATATTTAAGAAGTAGTCTTTTATGAAATACTGGAACAGGCATCATCAAATCGCGTTCATAGTAACATGCATTTAAGATCTTTAGTCCACCTTTATGTTTATGTATATGCTTATCTTTTATTTTGCTATGTTTACACACCTTCAAAGTTCAAGAAGTACTAAATCCTTCACCCACTATAGATAACAACCTTTCAATACATAAATGTTATTTTCTACAATTTCTCTTGTAGACATGCAACCCGCAAATCTAATAATTAGCCTTAGCAAATTGGCGCGGCTGGTTCTATTTGCCCCTTTGTATTAAAACTTAATATTTCGCAAAATTAGTGTAGAAAGAAAATAGATAAAAAATAACAACTAAGTAATTCAACTATACAATAACTACTGATATTATTTCTTACGTTTTGGGTGCCAAATTATCTCTGTTTTCCCGTCTGAATTAATAATCTTTCTCTTCCTTTCACTTGATTGCATATTTTTCTGTAATTCCAAGTGATTAGAAACCTTTCTTAGGCTGTCTGCTCTTGCTTTTATGTCGTTCATAATACGATAAGACTTTGTTAAGTTCTTTATTATCCCATTAGATAAATATTCATCGATGTTATTGCTCTTATATTTGCCCTTTTCTTCAGAATCATCATCACTGAAAAAAGTGTGATTTCTTTCGAAATTCTCGCCAAATAATGTAAGCTCTTTTTTCATCCTTTTAATTTTCTAAAGATAATAAATATATTAGTTTTAATGCATATCATACAAAAAGGACATTAAATAAGAAAATAATTGGTAACTGAAAAAATGAGTTTTCTACCTTTATTCTTTCATTAACGTCCTAATAGTACGAACAATTTTTTAACTTACGCTTTCATCTATTGATCGTCTATAATTAACATATGTCATGTTCTGACTCTCTGCTAACTTTCTTTCAGCAGAATTCATTGAAGAAAGACTCTGAGATGAGAATTTGCCCTCTTTTCCACCGGTAATTTTTGTATATCTCCCGTTTTCCATCCTTGAATTTACCATCTTAAAATCAAACTCGTCGGGATTCCTTGTTCTTGCCTTCTCCGATAAAGATTTAAACAAATTCTCCTTTTCATGGTACCTAATTGCACGTAATTTATAGTCCTTTTTTCTCTCTAGTATACCGAATCTAAGTCTTTTTGCTGGAGTAGCACGCTCTAGATGCACCCTCCGGTGTACTGAATGTTTTAAAGAAGACATACTGAGTAATAACACCTAATTTATTCACATTAAATGAAATTTCTCTTATTCTACAAACTTTCATTTTTCAAGTGCTGCTTTATGACTTGGCGGTATACTGGCGGGAATAGGTTAATACTGATTCTTTTAAGCCTAATCGTTGCTAAACAATGTTAAAATGTATTTATGGTGCAAAAAAAATAAAGAATATGATAACATTGTGAATGAACCAATTAAAAAAAGAACAGAAGTTTTGCGCGATAATATTCAGGGAAATATCACACTGAATATTTCTTGTGTCATTATACAAGCAGTACCCATTACTTTTTTGTATGTAACCGAAATTATGCAGTTAACACGTAAGTTACATACTTGAAGCAAAATAATTTGCATGCACAATTTTCATGAATAAATTTATTTTCGAAATAATTTCAGTTCTTTAAGTCAGTAGTAAAAAAATAATGAGGTATTGGATTGATGGAAGGAATAAGTGGAAACTCATACTCAATGTGTTAGGTGGAGTACGAAGATAATGAATATAAGTTAGGCTAAGGGAACATTATTCTGCCAAGAATTTGTATTCAAAAACCTGAGTTTAAAAACAAATTATAGTGGAAATCGATTCAAATTGTAGGAATGGGTTGATTAATTAGTCTTATTTGGATAAAAAACCATGACTGTACTCCTATTTTATGATAGAAACACAGAATGACAACACATTATTATAAATGGAGTTATCATATCACAGTGAAATAAAAGTAATTCCATGAACGCACTCACCTAAAACTATATTTCACACTGAAGACGACAATATACGGTAAAATAGTAACTGATTAATTTTTTACGGATTTGGGGCCAGTACTTTTCCTAATTAGCTTTATTATGGTGGAAAATAATAAATATAAAGAAATAATAACAAGTTAAAATATTTACCCTTATAACGTTATCTACCTACAATCTATTCCTTTTATTTAAGTATTAGACTAATAAAATTACAGAATAGAATCATGAATGTATTCTTGGCGCTTACTTTTTTGTATCAAATAGTTCATTAATAGATCTTAGCGGCTTTTTGTGCATGCAATCTTGTGGCATATTTTTTTCATAGTGGTGATGAAAAGAATAAAAGTAATATAAGTTAAACAAACTAAAGACAGAAGCTATTGAACAATTTTATTGTTTAATGGATTTTCAGGGTCTTTTTTGTTAATCAAGATCCGCCTTAAAGTGAAAGGAGAAGTATATCGCTATATAGTAAATATTAAGTGGTGTTTATCCTTATATTTGGTATATTTTTAATTTATGGAGAATTTAAATTTAGGAATACTGTTATAACATCAATTTTGGTGCATTATTACTATTGTTGTTATTATTATATTCTAAAATATTAGTAAAGAATCAAAGTTATTGAGATATTTGTATTAATTCATGACAGGTTGTAAATGTATATAATGCTTAGGTTTATTTTATTGGTGGCTCTGACACTATTTGAATGCAGGCATGCTATTGGAGTGAGGATAAAAAGTGCTACACCTAATGGTGGATCTAATTTTCTTAGTACGCAGCATCATGAGTCAACATTTGGAACAAAGGTAAAATCCAGTATAGATGCAACAAGAGATATTGAAATATTGCATACTACGGGTGATGGAGAGTACGAGTTATTGAGTGGATTTCCAAAACCAATAAATGAGGGTGAATTGGTTGTTGGAACTGATTTACTTATTGGCTTTGTCCAACAAAAAAATGTTCCCGATAAAGACAAAAAACCAGAAAACCTTATTGTTTTGCGAGACAATGGTAGTGGTAAATTAAATACAGGTATATTTTTAGGTTTTCCATGCATTTACGAACAAAATGAGGAGTTTATGGATGATCCGGGCATTAATTCAATTGATGTTAAAACAATATTGAGTTGCATTAAATTATATAAAAACCATGCTATATCTGAAGATGACATAAGATACTTATTTTTTAAATTAAAAGAATATAGCCTATACAATTTGTTTGATAAGATTTTTATTGGAGACAAAGCATTGGATTCAAATATATATTTACCTATAAGATACCAAGGTTTACTCTACCTTTCTGTTTTAGTTAAACATGGAAATAGATATTCAAATACTAGTTTATTGAATTATTTAACACATTCTGAAAATAAGGGGAGATTATTTGTAGAAATTAGGCATATATATTCAAATCATCGTATAAATTTCGAATTTAATGTAAATATGGGATTTGGTTGGTCGAACACTCAATATTCAAAAGTTGAAGAAAATATAGTAATCGGAATATTATCCACAACTATTAATGGAAGAACTTACATGGAAAGTGTAGTATCACCATGTAGTGGATACATTTTATGGATAAATAAAAATCTTAATAAGAATTTGAAAAACAAACAATATGAATATCAATTTTATTTGAGTGACGCCTCTAAATTAGAAAATGATTTGATAATGTTAATATTATGCGATTCTAATCCATCTTACGTAACTGATGATAAAAAAAAGTCAAAGAAAGTAAGTAACGATGTTTTACTAACTCATAATTTTGGTAATGTAAGAGATTGGGTAAGAAATGAAGGTTCTGCTAATAATTTGAATTTAATTTTCGTTAGACGAATAGAAGACAAAAGAAGAAGACTTAAGATGATTAGCGATATTAAGAGATCAATTAGTTTTGATGATTTCAAGAATTCCTTAGCCAATTATATGAAAAACAGAGGTGGAGAGGTAGATGAATTATTTGTAAAGCAAACAACTGATTTGAATTATGAACTCTCAATAGATGTTTATAAGGTTAATAGAGAAAAACAGATGGCAGCTAGAAGGATAAGTGATTTAACGCTAAAACATAAAAGGAAATTATATCCTAAGCATAAAATGTCAGAATATGAAAGGAGTGTATTAAATGGTTCAGTAGCAGGTCCCACATATACTTATAATCTATATTCAAATGAATATGAAATATACATTGCTGAAAATAAGTCAGTACCGAGATGGAAGGGATATTATCAAGCAGGTTGGAATGATCCGTTAAGTGATGAGAAGAAATTAAAATTATCACCTTTGAATTACACTGGTAAATACTTACAAATATTTGGTCCTAGGCCATGGAATATGAAATTTTTAAGCGTGGATATAGTAAAAACATTTTCATTTTCAAAAAATAGTGAGGTTAGATATATTTTATCAAATGAGTTTCTATATTTATTTGGAAAATATGGTGAGAGGGATGAATATAATTCTAATTTATTAAAAGTGATGAATTTTGATATTGAAATTTATGTTGATGCAGGAACTATTGTAAGTGGTAAACAGGGTTATGAAACAATTCTTGGAGCTATAAACATTCATTTTGTTGGTCCCTTAAATAAGAGGGAAATTCAGAAGGTTTACATATACTCGCTTCATTCAGGTTTCGTTAAACAAGTTTTGCCAATATCAACTGTTGGAGGAAGTCTTGATCCCATAGTAACAATTATTCCATTTTCTGTTGAAAAACAGATGACTGATATTTATAAAAAAGTTAATTATTATTTATATGATTCAAATGTTTCTAGGATTAATTTAAGTGAAGGTGATTCATTATTACTTCCATTATCACAAGTTCAAGTTGATGATAAAGAAGGCACCACAGTCACTCTTTCGGAGGACCAAGCTAAAAGCATTGGGAAACATGTTTATATGTGGCCAATGTTTGGGGAGTATTTATCTGAATCTGAAGGGGTTATAAAAATATTTGAAATAGGCCCAAATGAGCTTTTGATATTAAGCGAAGCTCTAAAAAAGTTGGTTGATTATATTAAGTCAAAGGCATTAAAAAAGGTTAAATATCCACCCGTTTCTATTCCAGTTATGAAGTCAACATTTGATATTGAAAAAATCAAAAAGGATGTGTACAGCAAAATATTAGATGAAAATACTAAAAAGTTGACCTTTATTACTGAAAGAAAAGAGCATGCTGTTTTTGCAAAGTTATTTGACGATAAATACAAGTATTTGATGAATCTCAGTCGTTCTCAAACAGGTACTTTACCAAAAATATTGAATAAGTTTATTGTTAAGGGACACAAGAGAGGCAAGAAGCTAAAGAGATTGCAGAGAAAAGGTCCATACGGTTTTGATACCAAAAAAATACCTTCATCATTGAAAAGAGTGAAGATATCTATGGGCAAACCAAAAGAAAAGAAGCCTGTGGATAAAGGGAAACCAAAATCTCCACCAGTTTCATCAAAAGAATTTTCATACGAAAGTAGTCCCGAAGGTTCTGTGGTGTTATCTGACATAACAGTAAAAGGTAAAGAGGAAAAAATCAAATTAGTTAAAGGTCTTGGTCCCCTTATTCCGAGAAGAAAAAATATATATAAGGTAGATGGTTATGAGTCGGAGAACGGTTTTATATCTACCGATAATTCATTACATCTATCTGACACAGAAACGGAAGAAGTAGGTTATGAGATGGGTAATGTTGATTTACAAGTTGTAAAGAGAAAAAGTGCGAGGGAAAGTGAGAAAGTGAGAAAGTTGTCAAAAAAATGTAAGAATGTATATAAAGAATTGATGAACTCATCAAAGGATCAATTGAAAGATTTAGAGAGGGTACAAAGTAGGGAGGAATTGGAGGTGATATTAAGCAACTTATTACGAGGAGTTCAAAGTTACGATGAGTGTGTCAGGAAATTTTTAGCATCGATATTATCAAAAAAATCTTATGGTGTTCAAATAGAGTTGATTAAATCAAACTTCAGTGATAAAATTAATAAAATAAGGAACACAAGAAAAAGGATACTAGGTGAATATAATAAATGTAGAAGTTCTCAAAAGAAATTATTAAAGAAATTAGATAAACAAATAAGTAGTTACAGGATGACATATGGTGATCAAAATGTTAGTATACCGGATGATCAATTAGACCAATTATACAAATTGATTGAAGAAGCTTATAATGAGGAATTAATATGCCGATCCCATTCAATCAAATTAAGAAGAATAGAGAATACTAAGTATAAGAGTGAGCTTGAAAGATATTCATTAACTAACAGATTCATGTCTTACAGAAGAAGAAATCTCATATTAAATTCAAAATATTTATCACACCTGATTTTGAAAATAAAGTTTTTGGTATTAATCAGATCGATAAACATGGCAATATATTCAGCAAAGGTAGCTATTAAGACTGATGATCTGTCATTAACTAAAGAAGAAGTGAAAAAGCACAAATCAATTGCTCAAATAGATAAAATGGCAGCTCTAAATGTTGAATTGCTGAGGTTACATTTTGAGGAAAACTATAATTCATTTGACTCAATTGCTTTAATAGCCCATCAGACCTTATTATTGGAAGAAGGATTGGTAAATCTTTATTCAACGAAAATAATAGAATTGGAATTCATAATAGAGAAACAAAATATTTCTTATGATATTCTTTTAGGTTTATTGAATGTATTAAATTCACTAGATTCATCTAAAGAGTTAATCAAGAAAACATTAATAAAGAAAATTAAAGGAATATTTGAAAAAAGGAGATCATTGTTCATTGATTCTAATATTTCTAAAATTAAGGTTAAACAATTATATATTGGGAAATCTATTGCAGTGAATGTACTTGATGTTATCAAACATACATTAAGTTATGACCATTCTTCATCTGATATTGATAAGAGTGGTTTAGTTATTCAAGCTTTAGATATCAATAATAGTAAAAAGGCTCTTGAAATTCTTAAAGAAAAGATAAATTCTAAGATTACATCAATTGAAACAGTCATTCAGAAAGTAAATTCGGTTAACAATAATATTGTGAAAAATTTAAATAGTTACATAGATAATATCGTAACACCATTAGAGAAATACAACTTAGTTAAGTCTTCAAGTATTGATACTGGATTACTTAGTGACAGCACTACTGATTCAGATCCATCAACATCAGGTGGTAGTTTATTCGGAAGTGGTACAAGTGAGGATTTGGAAACTCATGAGCTTTCAAAGGTAATTTCATTATTTAAAAGTTTGGAAAAAATCACTGTTGAAATAAATAAAAATAAAATAGAAGGATCTACAGGTGTTCATGATTCAAAAATTGTGCAGTTATATGATGATTTAACAGATAAATTAGAGAAATTCAAATCAAGCAGATATAAATCAGCAGATGGTGTAAGTGGAGCTAAGGACGATGAAATTAAACATGAATTGATTAATTTATTATCAGAGTTGGAAAAAGAGAAAAGCGTTTGTGTTGCAAAATATGAATCATTATTATCTTTATCTGATAAAAATATCTATTTATTGTGGCCAATGACAAGAATGAAGAAACAATTAATCAATTCAGAAAGGAGATTAAGGATGGAAAGGAATAGAATGAAACTAATAGCTTCAAAGAAAAAACGAAAGGGTGGATATGGTTCAGGAGGTAAAGATGATAAAAAATCAGATTCTGATGAAAGTTCTGCTGTTTCAAAACAAAAGAGTTCAGACGAAGCGAGAGAAATGAGTAAAGTAAAAAGAAGAAAACCAAGAAAACGTAGATCTAGACGTAGTTTATCATCGCCTAAGGGTGAAAAGAAGAGGTCGCAAGAAGGATCTGACGAAGACAAACTTTTGAGTAAATATGGTCACGAAGGCGACGATATTAAAGGTTTAGGAACTGATGCAAGTTCTGTTGATTTAGATAAAGAACATCAAAAAGCTTTGAAGGATGAGGAAGGTGGTAAAGGAAAAGGAGCTGAAGGAGAGATGATGGGATCAGACATTAGCGAGGACGAATTATTAGGCAAGTATGGTCATGGAGGAGACGATATTAAAGGTTTAGGAACTGATGAAAGTTCTGTTGATTTAGATAAAGAACATCAAAAAGCTTTGAAGGATGAGGAAGGTGGTAAAGGAAAAGGAGCTGAAGGAGAGATGATGGGATCAGACATTAGCGAGGACGAATTATTAGGTAAGTATGGTCATGGAGGAGACGATATTAAAGGTTTAGGAACTGATGCAAGTTCTGTTGATTTAGATAAAGAACATCAAAAAGCTTTAGAAGAAGATGCTCGTAAAAAGGATGAAAAAGAAATATCCAAAATTGAATCTAAAGGTGGTGATTCTATGAAACCAACAGGAAAGCGTAAGAAGAAATTGAAAAAAAGGTCATTCTTGGAAAATATTAGAAAATTATCAAGCAAAAAATATTCAACATCAGGAGAAAGTGGAGGTACGGAAAGTGATGATTCAGAATTATCTAGAGAAAAAAAGGGTTCTGGTTTACATGGAACAAAAAGAGTGAAAAGAGAAACTCGTGAAAAGCGTATTAAAAGAAGACGCAAGAAAGAAAGTGCATTAAACAAATTGATAAGAAAGGGAACAAAATATTTAAACACTACATCTGGCTCACAAACAGAGAGTGACGCTAGTGCTGGTGGCGGTGGTGCTGAAGGTGGTGGTGCTGAAGGTGGTGGTGCTGAAGGTGGTGGTGGCGCTAGTGGTGGTGATACTGGTGGTAGTGATGGTGGTGGTACTGAAGGTGGTGGTGGCGCTAGTGGTGGTGATACTGGTGGTAGTGATGGTGGTGGTACTGAAGGTGGTAGTGATTCAGACAAAGAACCAGTTAAAGAACCAGTTAAAGAGCCAGTTAAAGAGCCAGT
Organism: Cryptosporidium bovis; assembly: GCF_009768925.1. Classification (NCBI taxonomy): domain Eukaryota; phylum Apicomplexa; class Conoidasida; order Eucoccidiorida; family Cryptosporidiidae; genus Cryptosporidium; species Cryptosporidium bovis. The sequence continues at coordinate 102,518 of NW_027125042.1, forward strand.
TAAAGAACCAGTTAAGGAGCCAGTTAAAGAGCCAGTTAAAGAGCCAGTTAAAAAACCAGAATCAGCTAGGGAAGAGTATAGAAGAGAGGCCGCTACAGAAGTTTTGAAATTGAGGTTGTCAGGGCAAATTTATGGAGCAAAGGAATGCCAGGAATTAAATGAATTATTCGGTAACTCATATGATGACATACTAACGAAGAGCTACAATTTAGAATATCTATTATCATTCAATATGTTTTGGGATGGTGAATTAAAAAATTTATACCAAATTATACAAAATAACTCACTAACGGATGAAGATATTAATAAAGTGCCTGGTTTAAAGGAATTAATTGAAGCATTAAAGAAGTGCATAAGTTTAGTCGAAGAGGCTACAAGAATGAGTGAGGCTAGAAAGGAAATAGTAGATCAAGTAATGCAACAATATACGTTGCTACTTAGTGAAACAGTTAAAGAAGCAAGAATGTCAAATGAAATAAGTATGTTATATACAAAAATCCCTGAAGAAGATTCTGTTAGGCAACAGAGGATTAAAACATTAAGAGATCTGAGAACAATATTAGCAGATATAAAAGTTAAAATAGATAGCCTTACTGAAAAGATTTCTTCATTGACAGAAAGTGAGAAGAGGGGGATTGATACAGATGTTGTTATGAATAAAGCTTTAACGATGTTAAGTAAGCTAGATAAATTGGAAGATGACATATTGAATGGAGTAATTACAGAAGGGGGTACAATGGAAACTCAACCAGTACCAAAACCACCGTCACCAACAGAACGTGAGGAAAAACAAAAAATTGTTGATTTAATCAAAGAAATACTATCTTCTGAAACTAACATAAGTGAATGTAAGGAATTAATCAAAATATTTACAAGTGTTGAGGAATTATTAGAAAATAAAGATAAGGTGCTTGCTTTGACGAAACACTCAACTAATTGGAGCACTAAATACAACCAATTAATAAAATTAATAAAACAATTATCTAGTGAAGAAATTAATAGCATTGATGGTTTACAAGATGTTGTTGATGCCTATAAGGAATGCATTAGATTGGAGGAAATTGCTGCACAAAAGATTGTTGAGGCTAAAAAGATCGAAATGAGAATATCGGAAGTGATTAAAGAAGTAGAATCAAAATTGAGCGAAACAAACACTATAAAAGAACAAATAGGAATAATAATGCAAGGTGAGAAAGGTGATACAGATATAGTTAAAAATCAAAGAAGAGAAAATTTTCTCGCTCTTGAGAAGGAAATGAAACAACTATACGTACAAATAGTAAACGTTGTAATTACGGGAAAAAATTTTAAAGGTAAAGTGTCAGAATTAATTGAACAGTTACGTAAACATGGAGTTGTTCTTTTTAAGATAGTTGAGGATTTGTCAAAATTAAATAAACTTATACATGTGAATGCTCCTCTTTACACAATATATGAGTCATTATCAGTATTAAAGCCAGACATTAAGCCAAATAAAAATCTTAAATATTTTAAATGGAAGCTAACAGGTTCTAAATTTAAAAACGAACTTGATCCAATAATTGAGTCTTCATCGCAAGAACCGCAATCACCAACACAAGAACCGGGAGGAGAATCACCAGTTGGACCACAATCACCAACACAAGGACCACAATCACCAACACAAGAACCGCAACCACCAATACCAGGACCGCAATCACCAACACAAGAACCACAATCACCAACACAAGAACCACAATCACCAATACCAGGACCACAATCACCAATACCAGGACCACAATCACCAACACAAGGACCACAATCACC